>NW_028279112.1:0-104980 GCF_059751315.1 Micrasema longulum
TGTGGTAGGGCGGAGTGCGAACCTTAGACTCTTGATCCGTGACTCCCCGACATTTGCCACGAGACGACTCCCCGATTGATTAAACCACACTAGATTACTACTACCCTCACGTGTAAAATATTTTATATCAAAACACACCGGTTTTAGGATGAATTCTCTTTATTTAAGAGCAAATTCAACGTTCATATATTTATTTTCATCAACGAAGCATTCGAGCAAATACGAAGCGTGCTCCTAAAACTTTGTTCTGAACACTCGAAATTCAATATTAAATTTAATTTAGACTTCATTATAAAGCGGGTTATTTCACCAACAATGACTAAAATATGCTCATGTCTGTTTAAGACAGAAGACAATACCCATGTTACAAGTTGTTCAACAATTTTAATTAAATAATTACGATTTATTTATTTATAATTTTTAGCACGCTTGTTTTTAATTTTCGTGTAATATAACCACATAACCGAGTATCGCACGCAACTACACTGGCTTAGTATCAGGCATAGAAGAAACATTCACATTCTATCACTTCTTCACAATACTTTAAATAATACCATTTGGCCTGTTTATCTAAGAGAGATCATCCAACCTCTTTCACAACACGGACTATCTCTTCGTTCTAGTAACGAAAGAACCCTTTTAATACCCTGTCATCGCTCTAATTTTCTTGCCTCCTCTTTCACAGTAGTAGCCGCTCGATTGTGGAATAACCTACCCACTAATGTTAGAGACGCCCCTTTTTTATTTACATTTAAGTCAAGGTTGAAATGTCACTACCTAAATATTCAAATTGTTCTTTTATCCTTCTCCTTTCCTTCCCATCCCCTCTCCTCTTTTCATTGTATAGTATTATTTTATTTTTTTATATTTATTTTTGTTAATCTTTGCTTTTAATTTTTGTATAAAATTGTAAGATTCAATATGTCCATGTATTTATAATTTTCTCAAACTCAACGGTTTGGGTAGGTAGGAAGAAATTGCCTTAAGGCAATATGCCCGCCCTTATATGTTTATTTACAAGTTTTAAGCAAATATATTATTTTCATACTTACGCACCCTTACACACGCACCTTCTCCCTCATTCATTCCCACACGCACATGTATCCTCTCCCTCATTCATTCACGCATACACACATTCACATACACATGAATACAAACGTCACACAAATACAATAACTAAACTTCTTTTCTTATATATTATGTGTCATTATATTTACAGTGGATTTTTTTAATTGGCTTTAGTATTGTTAAGATTCTTCTAATTATTTTGTTTCTGTAAAAGCTGTAAAAATCACAAATAAAATAAAATAAATAAATAAAAATAAAGTGTCAAATAAATAAATGAATAAATATTTAAAAGAAAACAAATTATATTTTACTATGCCAAAAGAGCCCTGCAATTTTTGGTGACAAAAGTCTACGATGTATGCAAGAAAAGCGTTTTTTTTACAGAATACATAAGAGGTAAAACAGAGTTTTAAAAAATAAAAGATAATTACATGACAATGAAATACATATTAACTGTAAAAATAGTAAATGAAAAATCCCACAGGCACCCACTGTTTGTGGGGGTATACAAGAAATGTTTATGAATTTTTGCTCCTTTAATAAATCTACAGTTTTAATATTTTTGTGTAACATAAAGCGAAAAGAAAATATTCGGTATAAGATTCTAAGGTATTTTTTCTGTAGTAATTAAAAAAGGAAAAAAAATATATATCATAAAAAAAAGAGTTCTTATTTTTAGTTTGAATCCAGTATAGTGCGTGTTTTTTAAAAGAAGGGAAATTTGGAAAGTTTGGGATCAATGAAATATTATCAGTAAAAAAGGAATTAAAAAATTTTGGGCATATAAAATATGCATGTTTCTGTGCTAGCCTCGTTTTACAATGTGGTATTTCTAATACACGATTCCTTCTTTGACATATTTGAATTACTTGTAAATAAATTTCGGTTCTAAAATATATATTTTAAACATTTTTTTTTTTTTTTTACAAAATACATTTTTGAAATACAAAATAGGTAAATATACAGAACATCTTATATTTAACGTTTCTACCTCTCTAATAAAGTAGATACTTGTGTTGAAAACAAACAATATATTTGCTTATGAATGTTGATAAATCGAATATGATGGTTTTTGAAAGGGATGAAAATATAACTAAATGTGAGATCCGAGTGAACTGAGATATTCTGAATCGGGTAGAAGAATTCGTGTTTCTGGGAAGTATGTTTAATAGGGACGGAAAGACCGAGAAAGATATTGAAAGGAGGGTGAGTGCCGGAAACAGGGTGAATGGTGCACTAAAATCTATTTTGGCAAACAAATGTTTATCGCAGGAGACTAAACTAGCAGTTCAAAATGGAGTTCTAGTGCCAGCTCTAATGTATGGGAGCAAAGCATGGAATTAGAAAAATGATGATTCTAGTAGGTTAAATGCTGTCGAAATGCGATCACTCAGGCGAATGTGTGGTAAAACGATGTATTATAGGTGCACAAATGTCGAGATCCGTGAAGTGTGTAAGGCTGAGACATGCATTATCGACGGAATCAAGAAAGGGGTGCCGCGTTGGTTTGGACATGTAGAGCGAATGGACAGCGAAAGAACGGCTAAAAGGATCTACGATGCGAATGTTGATGGATGCAGAAAACAAGGAAGACCGAGAAAGACATGGCACGATCAAGTCCATCAAATACTTGAAGATGGACGTGTCAAGAGAAGGAATAATCGGTGTACGTGCATGAGAAGATGTATGAATTTAGAGGAAGCGACGTCTGTATGCAAAGATAGTGATATGGCGTTCTATCCTCTCTGCCTACCCCTAAGTGAAAACGGCGTGATGTTTTGTTGTTGTTGTTGTTCAAAAGAGCGATACAAATTAAACAAGTATGTGTACGTTACATTTATCGTCAAACCCTTGACATTACCCAATGGTGCATAGGGCACTAAATGTTAAATCCAAATGCAGTGTTTCTTGATTATCTGTTACAGCCAATTAAGGTCAGTCTCACGCCACAGGTACTAGTCGAGAGGGAAAAAATGGGGGATATAGGAGATGTGCAATATTTACTTTTGCAAGGCAGTGCTCTATCCACCATTGAATGTGAATAAGGCTGTGATGATGATGATTGATCTACGTTTAATCAATAAATTGATTCAAACTATACTGTGCTTATTTACTTAATACACCTAAATATTTAAAATTCCCTGAACCAAGAACTGAAGCATGAGACTGATCATCTTACCTTCATGTAACAAAAATTATCAAGGTATGCTGCGTTTGGTGAATTATGATTATATGTTTAAATCAAATTAAAATCAATAAACATTAAATCATTTTGTAGAGCGTCCTTGCGTCCTAATGCGAAAATGGCGTTTTATTAGTTCACATCATCATCATTATTTTTCCGCACCCAATAGAGCATAGGGCACTGCATTAGTACACCAATTGCAGTTGATCATTTTTTGTTACATTAAGGTACGATGATCAGTCTTACGTCCAGGTGCTAGTCCGGGGACTATGAAATATTCTAGTGCTAAAACACCCTTTTAAATATGTAAATATTGTATGTCGACCGTGTCGGGAATCGAACCCTAGACCTCTTGCATGGTAGACAAACTTGCTGACCACGACACCACGAAGCCTACTATATTGGTTAACTGTAATATTTTTTATTATCAAAAACATAAAAATTTTCAAATACAAATTACTACTAAACTGCATAAAATGCAATTCGTCAGTAGGTGCTTACAGTTACTAGTAATACCAACACGCCATTTCCCTGTGGGGGTAGGCAGAGGTAATGGACCGCCACGAACGTCTATCCTGGCATACATTCCTAGCTTCTTCCACATTCATACATCTTGTCATACATGCCCTTCGGTTCTGTCTGCTTTTGACATGACCATACTTAAGATTTTGGTTTATCTGATCATGCCACGTCTTCCTTGGTCGTCCTTGTCTCACACGACCGTTCATTTTTGCCATATATACTTGTTTTACCATTCTTTTGTCGTCCATTCGTTCTACGTGACCAAACCATCTCAGAGACCCTTTCTTAATCTTATCAGCTTATAGTTAGATTCTAATATATAGATAAACTTCTATTTTAAATTCTACAACATTTAGACACTCTTATTACAATAAAAATAAAATATGTATTCCCATGCACATCTAAAATGTGTTTAACGTTGAAAATAAAAAAAATTGTCCAAAGAAAAACACAAAAAAAAATCAATTTAAAAAACCACGTTTTAAAAGCCAGATTTTAAGAGACAGATATTGTTTTGTTTTAAAAACATGTTTAAAAAAATGCAATATAATTTATTAAAAACATCAAATTTGTCACTTTTTCGTCGTAATGTGTTTTATTGTTAATAAATTGTTCCGTAATTACCTTTTCTGCCATGGTGAGCCTCAGTCAGACAGCATTGACCCTCGTTGTAAAAGTACCAAGAGGTCTCGTAACTTCCCAGCGAGATTTGAACACAAAAACACATTAAAATTAAACACATAAACCCAACAACACACCCACTATCACTACCCAGACACCTCCGCATACAACGCCATCTTACAACACTATTTAGCACTAAAATCACTACTTTATTATGCAGCCAAACGCTGATATTATCATAAACGTTTGATTTCGAAAGTGTATCACTGTTTTTCGTTGTTTTGAAAATTTCATTTTGACTGTCTGATTTCATTGTTGATTAATGGAACTATTATTTTCACTTTTCTTCTGAACATTCATTTTAGATTCAGTTTGAAAGTTAAATAACTCGAGCAATTTTCAAACTAATTTGTAACCTATACCATTCCTGGAATTAAATCATTTGTGCGTATTATGTATTTTAAATAAAATGAAAACGATTCTATTACATGCCTTAAATTTGTTTATTTTGACCATGATTTTTTACAATAAATCTAACAGCCTGTGTAGGCTGGAAAAAAAAATACCGGTTTATTTATGTTTAAGTAATATGTATTCTTGTCACATATATTTGAATAATAACGATGTTTTATTTCTTACATTTGATTAGCTAGGCATTTACAATTGAATAGTTGTTTTTTTTTGTTTTGTTATATTATTTGTATATATAGTATATACTACTTATGCTCTAAAAGATAAAAAATCTCCACTTAGAACAGGCTGAGCCATGTTAGATGGAGACTATCATAAACAGAAAACACTCCGTTTTCTATTCATCAGTTTTATAAAGATACCCTGTTATTAAATATGTATACTAATTTTTATGCAATAAATTCACAAAATTCACAAAATTTTTATACATATATTTATTTTTGTTAATCTTTGCTTTTAATTTTTGTATAAAATTGTAAGATTCAATATGTCCATGTATTTATAATTTTCTCAAACTGAACGGTTTGGGTAGGTAGGAAGAAATTATGCCCGCCCTTATATGTATATTTATTGTATATGTATATAAAGTGTCAATAAATAAATAAAATAAAATAAATATATACGTACAAAAACTGTGCGTCAAAAAATTTTCAATTTTATTTATTCGTTTTTTTCCCATCATAAACAAAGAAATATAATAAAATGATGTGACCTCGCCTGGGGATACCCGTGCCGAGGACAATTAAAAACGTAACATTTTATAAACTCTTTTCTTCTATATTAAGTATATAACACGTCTCGTTATATTTCAAATATATTTATTGATTCAGTTCATACTTTACAAACAGCACAAGCACTAGGAAATTAACTTAATACAATATCGTTGGTTACACGGGTTGACAAGCACTGTTTTTACAGATTGAGGGGCAGCGGAATTGTTATTCACAACAGGGGGTGATCTCGGGTTCCGGGTGGCCAAAACACGTGTGCGCCTCGGACAACCGAACTAGCTCTTCCTAGTAATCTGATGTCTCGCACCGTATTCAGAAGTTAGCGAAAGGGTCGAACAGCCAGCATTCGTACTTCACTGAGTAGGTACTCGGAATCAATTACTAGGATCTCAATTAATCAAATTATATGTCTGATTAAAGAACCCGGAGGTGCCAAACAAGACAAGCAACTCGGTGAGCAAGGGTTGACAGTATAATATGACTGTACGGGATGAGAGCCAGGGCGTATCCTAGTACCAAAGAGTTCCAGAAAAGGAAAGCAAGCTGGTTCGCTAGGAGAGCCCCGAGTGGGTGTCCTTACCAAAAAGTACCAAGAAATTAGGTAAACAGAAAGGTTAGAGGACGACCCGGAATACTCTGACTTCTGGGGCTAGAAATCCGCCTTATAAAGACCAAAATCGAGGGGGGAATGAGAAATTTAGGGGTCTCGTGGGGCCTAAGGTAAGCGCGGGTGGCTGGAGGGTATACCATATGTTAGAGGAGTTGTTTATACGTAACTATCTCGTAAGAAACGGATAACAATATGCGAAAAAATGTATAGGGAAAAAGCGGGTGCCATATGTATTATTAGATGAACAGTGGATTTTTTAAAATTGGCTTTAGTATTGTTTTTATGTTTCTACTTAAATTGGGTTGTGGTCCTGTGGCTAGTGTCTCGGACTCACGGACCAATAGTCCTTGGTTCGAATCCCACTCTACTCCAACTTTATTTCCATTTTCTAAAAGTGAGTTACAACTCTTTGAAAATGGCCCTAAAAATTCAAATAAAAAAACTAAACTAGCGGTGTAAAAATAGTACCTTACATTTAAAAGCACACCTATTCTAGACTACTATCCAAAATACAAATTGAGAAAAATTCTTTATTTGCCGAAAAGAGTGACGAAGGGTATAATTTTCTTACAATTTCTAAAAATGTCGATTAACTCGTAAACTGTGAGACTTTTGCTAGGCATTTTTTTTTCTAGACCATCATGGTGTTCCCTACCTATAGGTATAAGGTTATCCATTCATACGCCACACCCTGTGCATGAAAAAATAAACACGTTTGTACTTTGTACATTACATTATGTAGACTTGTTGAAGTTACAAACACTTACAATGGGAACTGAGAGCCATTTGTGCTGTACAGCGAAACAAAAAATTGAAATAGTTTTATGTGAAAGAACAGCTTAAAAGAACAATTCTCATACAAGTATTAGAGAATAATTCGACTTGTTCAGAAGTTCCGATGGCCTTTCTTCTACAATCCAGTTTAGTTGCTAAACTTCAAAAAAACTTATACGGCGAGGAAACCATGTTTTTTTCACAGAGCAATTTCACAAATTATTTTCGCCCATTTCAAAAACTGGAACGCGGAACGGGTCTAATTCTCGTCGTTATTTACAAAACAAATCACTGAAATAATCAAGGAAAATGTTTATTGTTGTAATTTGTATTGTATTTTTCATGGTATTTAAATAGTGATGGAGAATTTTTATGAAAATTTAATACCCACTGTTTATGTATAACTAGCGGACCCGAAAGACGTTGTCCTGCCCGAACGTTGGCTTGCCTCCTGGCTGCTTGGAAAAAGACTTTTCATTGATAAGTAGGTACTTTGATACTTGTTTATGATTGAATCCCAAAGCTTAAAATTAATTATATTCAAATATTGAATATAAGTAGGTACTTAGGTACTTTTTTTATGATTAAGTTCAAAAACATAAAATAAACATTTTTTAAACACAAAGTAGGGTATTATCACTCGGGATGAATATTGGATTAAACCTACTCTACAATTAAAAGACTTTTCAAAGATTCTCCTAGTGTTTATATAAGCCCTTTTAATAAATATTTTCATTCATTATTTTCGAAACGAAAATAAGGTCTTTCGAAAACGATCGTTTCTCAAGTTGGTATTAAATTTTGTCACAGAAGTTTACGAGTAATGCATTCATTTTAATGTTGGTAATGCCAAAGGCCACATATAGAAATATGAGGAGAGTTGTCTACGCATCTTATCTTAAGCCCCCCCCCCCCCTTGCCCACTCCACACTCCAGTTCCAGGCACTGACAGATGAAAGTGAAAACGGATTACATCTTACATCTCGATTTTTTAAAATTATTTTATGGTTTTTAACCTCTTCTAAATATTAATTTATTATGATAATGATAGATTTAATTATCAATTTGTTTGATAAATTATAAATCACAACTCGTAGCGTTTGATAAGTGACAGCACGCCGAAAATGTAAAAAAACGACACAGAAAAGGGAAGCTATCTACAATACTCTATAAAATCCATAAAAACAATCTGATTACGTCACAAAACATCCGAAGACGTCATACTTGATGACGTCACGAATTTTTTGTTTTTGGCACTATTTAAATTACTAGAATTTAATCCTTTATATCTCCCTTATTTCTTAACAGATTTTAATGAGAATAGTACCAATTGGCTTGTGATTATTTTTATTTTTTTTAGTTTTTAAAATTTAAATTTTTATATATATTTTTTTTAAATTTAATATTATTATTTTTTTATTTTTTTATTTTTTTATTTTGTTTCTTTTCATATTTTATTTTTAAAAACGGTTGACAACCTCTGAGCTCTTATCAGGAGACAGTTAGTATTATTCCTAGGGCATTCAATACATTGCAACAATACAAACAAATCAATGATTTATGATTTTTGCTATTTCAAATATACCGCGTTATCTTTATTTTCATTATTTTTCTACCTAAGTATGTTAAGTATTAAAATCCCAAAGTTATTATATAGAACATTTATAAAACAACTGTGTAATATGTATAGATATATTGTTAATATATTATTTCATAATTTTGTAATAGAACACTCTATGTTAATTGTATTTAAGATTATGTTTACAAAAGGCATTTGTGCCGTGTATACACTAAAAAATAAAATTAATTGCTTCCCTAATAACAAACCCCACAGCACGCCCCTGCTACCTACAAATCCAGTTAAATAAAAATACATTAATAATAAAATTATTATCATTACTGTTTGGAAATTTTAAAGTATTTGAACTGCTACATGTATTTGGTATGGAAAAACCTTTATTTTTTAATGCTAAATAGGTTTAAGGACTTGTTTGTTACCGATATTGAAAGTAGGCAAAGGTAAACATGGGGTTTGTGACTAACCAATATGTCTCCGGATAAGTCGTATGTAAATTGAATATTTTGCATTCATTTTCTGTAACGGGAAATGCTCAAATCCTTTGGTCCGAGAGGCTTAAAGGATCTCGTAAGGAAGGGAGGGAATATGGAAAGAAAAGCCACAAGAAACTTGTACAAGGAAATTCTTTTATACTACGTTCAGTATTTGGAAAAAAATGTATCACCCGAATGAAATTGCAAGCATAGACTTAAGGATAGACCAGAAAAAGCGTAGAATCCCCACTTTGCCCCACTTTCGCCGCGCGCATTCGTGAAGTCGCCGCATAATGTTGCCAAATGGGAAAAAATATAATCACAACACGGTAAGGTAAAAAAAAACAAATTGTTAATTTCTCTAAAATGTTATTGTTTGCGCGGAAACATTGATTGACACAGCAGAGTAGATAAGTAAAATGTCATTTAATAAGAGTAATTTAATTAATGAACTTTGAACTTAAAATATAAAACAAATTTCATTTTACATAAAATGCATTTTTTATATCATGTTAAATAATATTTGATGTTTTAAAGATAATGTCGGTCAAATGTCTACCACAGAGTTGTTTAATCCGAGGTCCAATTTTCATTAGTTCTCTCGTTGGATGAGCAAAGTAGGGTAAAAAAATTACTACTCTGGCAACACTAACGAAGTGTCCATTTTGATTTCTTCGATAATCTGACAGATGGAAAAATAATTCAATTTTTAGGTAATGTATTTGCTACTTACACATTCATTTGCTAATTACCCATGAAATGTGATCCCATTCTGTTTCTTAAAGATCTTATCAGTACTCCTACACTTTAAAAGGACACAACACGGCATAGTTGAATTCGAATCGAGAGTTGCGTAGTGAGCGACGTCTACAAAGAAACTAATGGGTCAAAACGTAAAACTACTAATTTATGAGTACTACTTCTGTTTGATGCTCGTATGCGGTTTCTGGACTATTCTTAATTCTATGATTGCAAGTAAAAAATAAGATTTTTCAAGAACAAAACAAATGTACGGTCAGGTGGGGCAAAAGTACGAACTACGGGACAATTGGAACAAAAGCTCATCTGTCAAAATCTAAAGAAATAAGGGCCTATTTGCCAGTCGGTAAGACAGAGAAATGCGTTGTTCCAGAATCTATTGCTTTCCATTTTTTAAAGATGAATAATTGTTGCATGTCTTTTGTTAGACCTTTTTTTGATTATTAAATTATTTAATGAAGGTGCGAATTTTATTTATGTATTCTTTTTTTTACTATAAACAAAATGTGACCTAACTGGGGTTACCCGTGCTGAGGACACTTAACAATGTTCGTTTTAGAAATATTTTTGCATGTGAGAATAAACAAAAAAAAATAATGTACACATTGAGATATAATATATTATAGAGATAACACTATATACAAATCCGAGCTAAAAAGTCGTCGCCAAAGGACAAGGATCGACCAACAGAGATTGCAAATATCGTCACGACTTTGAACAAACAAAACAACTAGTACACTAAAAAGCACGGACTGTTTACATCGGTCTACTGTAAGTTCTATTCGGTATGTCGCTCCCTTTTGCATACGCGTCACCTTTGTTTGTCGTTTTGCTTAACTGAGCAGGACGGAGACGGGAGATAATTCGCAATTTGTAACATATTAAAAAGACGTTTTTTGACTTTAAAATAGTTGTTTTACACAAATATTGATTAAGATAAGAACATTACTTGCCGGTAAACGGTTATACCAACGCTTTCCCAGATCGATTTGTGCTGTATTTTAGTAAATTTGAGGAGGCCAATTGGCCGGAGGTTAAGGGAACATTATTTCGAACGCTTATGTTTACATAAGTTGACATAAACCATACATTTGTGAATCAGTTTATTCAATATTGGTTTGGGCGAATGAGACAATCCATTTTACTTTTACCTAGCTCCACAATCCATTTTTTATAGCCTTTTTAATTAAATTTTTTTTTTTTTTTTTAAAATTTAAAAAATTTCTCATTTCTTATTGTTTTAATAGAGAGTGAAAGTTGGTTATAGATTTTAATTTCATAATACTCAAAATCCCTTTGTCCGAAAGTGGTATTAGTTTGTATTTGTTTAAGGTGTCTCTGTGTTGAGGATCTGTATATTAGGATATAACCTAAGCCGCGATTACAAACGCTATCATCACCGGTGCTGAACTCTTGTCTGTCTGTGTTGTTCTTGTCCCATGGAATGAAAGTGGAAAATTACAAATCTAAAAAGTAGCCTCACTCAAGAGAACCGCGCGCTGACTATGCTCTAGGATCCGTTTCGTCTGCTCGGGGGTCTGAGAGGTTGTTAGGACGATCGGGGTCTTTGCCCAGGATTGTTACTTCTGTTAGTATTAAGACAATTAGGGTTTAAGTGAGGGATCAGTGTTATGACGAGAGGTACTTTCGCCTGAGTTCGATGGGAATCAGGTTAGGATCTGTGTTAGGACTTTGCCAGTAGTGTCTTGATCAGTTGATGTTCCTATGTGCTTTGGAATGTTCCTATGTGCTTGAGTGCATGTTGTATCGGGTGAATTCACCTAATGTTTACAATATGTATTTGGGTTTTATGTCGTTGTTTAATTTGTTTGTATTGCTACTATCTTGTTTCTTTGTGAAGAAGGATTTGGAGCATACGACCGCAGTCTCAATTTGGAACAAACACTGTATTCCTTCCTTGTCATACTCGGAAATTAGAAAAAGGTGATTGTACTGACCATGTGTATTTTATTGATCACAAATTGACAATACTACAGTGAGGGGTACAATGAAAGCTTTTTAAGTTTGTATGTTTTGTTATTATGTTATTTTAGCTGTTTGATTGTAAAGAAATATTACATTTTTCATTAATTAGATTTAAAAATTTGATAGTGAATATGCGAAACTAAAGAACGACGTAAGTCTTTATGGACAGTCTCGGTGCATTCATTATTTTCATTGGTACATACCGTAGACGGTATAAACTAACATCGATATTTATATACGAAAGTGTGTATATTTGTATAAAAATTCAAAGTACCTTCGTCAGTAACCTGTAATTGAACGTGTTTTAAAAAAAAATTGTAAATATGTTTTATTTTTCATACAGAAAACTTAATTTTACTTTGTAGATACATTTTAATTTCCATTTCAATACGGACCCTGCTCTGACACTCTTGTATGTATTTATTTAAATTTTTTTACATACCATTAATTGTACATTGGCGAGCTTATTGCTAAATGGTAAATTCTTCCAACCAACCGATGTAATAAAAGTTTTATTTTTGTAAGTCAAGTTACAAAACATAATAGAGAAAAAAGCTAAAGATACGTATATAAAAAAAAGAAATAAATGTATTTAAGAACAATTATCTTAAATCAATCTCATTGCCCAATGGGAAAAAGTAAAAAGGAGGAAACAGGAAAAAATGAGAGATTAAGGAAGAGAAAGGAGATGTTTCTTCAGACGGGATTTAAACAGAGATATTGTAGGAACATCTCTGATGGTGGATAGGAGATGGTTTCACAGATTCTTACCCCGGGTAACGAGGAAAGAGGAACATTCGTGCAGATTTTATTATTAATATTAATAGCACAATATTGTTGGTGCAAGAAGTAGTTTTATATAAAATTAAAGTAATTATTATTTTATTGTTTGGTAAATATAAAAAAGACAATATTCTGGACACTTATAGCATTTAATTTGAATTTACAAATAATTTTGATACTCTTACCCCACCTGACCTTATATTAAAATATAAAATGTATTACTTTTTCTTCTCCTACTGTAATTTTAATGCTTCTGTCAGCTGAGACAGATTAAATGCATACGCAAAAATTTGCCATTTGATGCCGCCGTCAATTAATAAATGCGTTTGTAGTGTCTAGAGTTGATTATTGTAATGGTATCTACGCAGGTCTACCAACAAATAAAATGACTCGCCTACAGTCTGTACTGAATGCCGCAGCGAGACTCATTTTTGGAATCTCTGAGTTCAGTCATATCACTCCACGACTTCGAGAATTACACTGGCTACGTTTTCCACAGAGGATAAAATACAAACTCTGTTGGCTTATGTATAAGTCACTCCACAACTCTGCTCCGGAATATCTAAGGGAACTCTGCATTCCAGATGAATTAGCTGACAGACGTCTTACGCTTAGATCAGCTACATCAACTTCGAAAGGAAAAGTTATAATACCTCTACGCAAACAGCGCACTAAATTCGGCGAACGCGCATTTGCTGTCGCAGGCCCTACGCATGGAATGCTCTTCCAGCAGAGGTGCGAAACTGTGAGAGTGAAGTGATGTTTTGGAAAAAACTTATAACCCACTTGTTCTCTAAATCAATTGAATCAATCCTTAGCATGACAAAGTAGATTGTTTTTCTTGAATTAAAAATTTAAAAAGTTAAAATTAAATTTATATCTGTATTTAATTACTTTTTGAGGTATTACATTACGAAAATGGCGCTATATAAGTTATCCATAATAATAATCTATATTTTGCTTGTGTGCTGCATAAAAAAGGTATCTAGAATATACAATAAAATACAGTATTTTAAAATCCGTGTTTCAAATTGGATCCTAATGATAACGAGCTTAAATTGATCATCGTTCAAAAATTGCGAGTCAACCATGCGTAAAAAAAAATCATTTAGATAAAATATTGTGTTTTATTTATTCCCGAGTCAAGTTATCCTTATGTAAAACCCATTTTATATTGCTTAGAAAGCTAAAAAAATAGGTCAAATGACAACTTTAAAATGTGTACTCGTATTTCATGTAATGTAAATAATTGTAATTGACAATATTTGAGTTTGTCCAAATGTTCGTAGACAAATGAAATGATAATGAAACCAACTGGTCCAAGAAGTTTTGGAAAAAATTTTTCAGGCGTTGCCTACCAAAAGACTGGATTTCACCCTCGAGGGGGTGAAATCCTAGTCTTTTGTCTATAAACATTTGGACAAACTCAAATATTGTAAATAAATAATAACTATTTATTTTAAATTATTTCCACCGTTTGTATTTTTATCCTAATATAAGTAATAGTAATATTAATATTAGTAAAGCACGCCCAGCGCCTGCGGTGAGCCAAGAAACTAGCGGATTATTCCAGCTTATTTTTTCATACAAATTAGTACACTATATTTTGAATGTCTTAACCCCAGTGCGGGTTTTTTCTCCTAGATTAAACTCGCAGATTACAATGAATTATTTATAGATTATTGTTTATTTATTATTTGAAGATTCTTCATTTGGAAATTTATTATTAATTATTTGAAATTATTTGAAGATTCTCTATTTGGAAAACAGTATTTCAAACATTATTTCTTAAGGGTTATTTTTCTTTGAGATAGTACTTTTGACATAAGTCCATAATTACTTTCATGCGTCATATTGCAGGACACATGGCGCTCGACGCGGCCGTTTTTAGCACTATTAATTTCTAGAACTATTCGGCCAGTTGACATTTTAATTGAATATTTAAAACCGACTGAATTCATAGTGCTATTTTTTATTTATTTTTTAATGAATTATGTATTAAAGTAATGGATAATATATCTATATAACATAATATATCATGAATTTACGTCGTTTGAGTTGATTTCATGGATGAGAGTTGTTGTATCACACAGAACCACAGAAAAATATGAATTTATAGTAAATATTACTTATATCATATTATGTACCTTCTATGGTACAAATATATGTTTTTTTTTTTTTATAGCTTACCTATAAATAAAATCATCATTCACCACTATCTTACACACGTCTTGTATATTCTGACGTTGCCATCGATACGCATACTCGTATTTCTCCATATACCAATCCTCAAACACTCTCTTAATAATAAAAAAAACAATATATTCAAATAAAGTTGTATAAAATATTTAAAATATATGCACAAATTATATTATTTTATTTCGACAAATTTCTTGTACAAATTTCCGATCCATATAAACTAGACTCAATACTTTGCGCGACGTTTTAAAAATTCTTTTAGATAGAAAGGGTAAGGGGGCTGTAAAGGAAAATAAGAGAAGAACGATGTAAAAAGGGATAAGTATATTAGTGCACCTTAGGGCACAATAGATATCATGTAACTTTATACTTAAGTTCAATGTGTGGTGTATGAATACCTTGTAATAAGGGACAAAAGACTTCAGTATATAGAGCCACATAAAACTCGCATTATTAACTGATACCCGGCAGATTTGGAAGTGATTTTTTCAATATAAAAAAGGTTTTGGCGTTAACGCATGTTTTATACAGTCCCTATATAAATATATTCGATATAAAGAAAGATGACGCTCATATTTTTTCAACGATGAATAGAAAGCTTCCACATATATTGCAAAGCACGGTATGGTATTAAACTTATTTTTTTATTTATTTTAAACATTTATGAAGAACGAGCTGAATCCGGCAATGCTTTGCTATTGCTAGATTTGAGTTCTTGCTAAATAGATTAAATGAACACAAACGAAAGTTTGATATAAAATATTGTATTTGGCCCAAATTTAAATTGTGATGACAAAGATTTTGATAAATGGGTGTTTGAATATTGTTTTCCTTTTACAGTCTTGCAGATACCTCCCCGATACTGTGCGAAAAAGACAACTGCATTTTGATAGAATAGACTAAATCATTGTTTCGCGGTACCGTTTTCCGCACCTCAAAACTGAACCGATTTTGTTATTTTTTTAGACAGAATATCAGAATTTTTTTTTTCTGTATCGGTATTTTTTTTTTTTTTTGAAGAAAATAAAATAAAATATTTAGAAAACATACAGTACAGTTAAAAAGTTTTATATTTTACACAGTTAGACTTAAATCTAATGGACCAGCGAAGTTTCCATATTATAAATCAATTATATGTAAGGTTATTAATTAAAGTACAAAAAAGAGAAGGAAAAAAAACATAAAAAGAAGTAGTTTAAACATTAAATTTAAAGTTTAAAAAAATGAAGAAAATTTGTAAAAGTACTTAAAAGTTAAGAATTAAAATAAAAAATGAAAAACATGCTCAGATGTAAAAATAAAATAAAATAATACCAACATTTTTTAAAAAGAAAAAACATAAATATACACATACATATTTAAAGGGATTCAAAGAAACGATGAGACGAATCTTTGAAGAATCTTTAAATAAGAAAATAAATTTAAGTCAATTTAAAAACATCTTCAAAGTTAATGACACATAGTAAGAGCAGCAATATATTGATATTTTATACATGTACAATATAAGCATGTTTTTCATTTTTTATTTTAATTCTTAACTTTTAATTACTTTTACAAATTTTCTTCATTTTTTTACTTTAATTTTAATTTTTAAACAACTTTTATTTATGTTTATTTTCCTTCTCTTTTTTGTACTTGAATTAATAACCTTACATATAATTATTTTATAATATGGAAACTTCACTGGTCCATTTGAGTTAAGTCTAACTGTGTAAAATATAAAACAATGTAACTGTACTGTATGTTTCCTAAATAAAAGAAAATATATTTTTTTTAAATCCGTGAGGGTTTATAAATAAATCAATTTTAAACTTAAAATAAAAAAATAAGTGGGATGTTTTGACATAACCGCCCCCGGAGTGAGCATACATCGTGGGCACTAAACCACAAGACTGACATTACATCCATCGCGTATATTTTATTATACAAACATAACATATATGAGATTTACCAAAGCCAAATAAATGTCCGGATTAGAACATGTTATTCAGTGCCCCTGGATATCTGTATCAGGACTGCCAGAAGATGGTGGAATGCGTTGAACTCTGGATTTATCCTCAGACAGGATTATTTATGAGAAGATACTCGCAGTTGATTTTTACCCAAAAGTCCTCTACAAACCATTTCCAGCTGAGAATCTATATTGGGTGACTCTACCAGTGTTTGAAATCAAATAACAAAACAAATAAAAATTAATGTTTTTTAGTGAAACTGTTTGGAGATTTCGAAGTTATTTATCGCAGAAATAAAAAACAAGTAATATTTATATTTAAATTTGTTTCAACAGAGAGGGAAAACATTTTTGAGAAGGGAATATGGAATTCTAGTATATTCCCTTATCAAAAATGTTTTTCCTATCTGTTGAAAAAAATTTAAATATGAATGACTCCCTAAGGAGAAAATACAGACAGTCTGCAAGCATTTGGACATACTCAAACATTGCTGAATTACTACCTGGTAAAAGAAGAACTGTAAAAATTGGAAAATTGTTTTCAGGCGTTGCCTAGTAGGTGATTCGGTTCAGCCTGATGAATCTCACCCACGTGTTAAAGGTTTCAGCTCTTTTACTTCACAAAAGTCAACAGATGGAAGAGTTGAGGACACATGGGCAGAATAGTGAATGTTACACAGTGTGTAAAGTGGCCACTTAAACCAGTCAATGACAGGTCATAAGCCCTGTAAATGCCTAGACTACCATATTCTCTTCTCAAAAATATTTTCCCTCTCTGTTGAAATGAATTTTAATATGAATGACTCCCTAGGGAGGAATCCAGCCAGTCTGCAAGCATTTGGACATATTTAAACATTGCTAAAGAAATATTTAACTTAACATAGATACAGATCAACGATGTTTAAGTATGTACAAATGTTTGTAGACAGGCTGGATTTCTTCATTGGAGAGTAATTTAGATCTTAATTGGTGGCTACAGAAAGGGAAAATATTTTTCAAATGGAATATGGAATTCTAGGCATTTACAGGAATTATGACCTGTCATTGGCTGGTTTAAGTGGCCACTTTACACCCTGTGATTTAATACAAATTTAGATCTGAATAAATTTTTTAGACATACCCAAAACATTGTTAATGAAATTAACTGGTAAAAGTATAAAAATATAATACTTTAAAAAAAAAACAACAATAATTTAACATAAAATCTTAGAATCTCACATAATTAATACGATTATTAATGGTTTTCACGATTATAAAAGTTTGAGCAAAGCTGTCATAATGATAACGCAAGCGACGTCATTTTTAATCGTGATTTGAGCAGGGGATCTCGAGTTAACTTTAGCGATGATTTAAATGAGATTAACATTTTTTTGCGATAATCACAGATTGCGAAATCGATTGTTAAACTTAGAGGTGATTTAGTAGTATATATCGTGGCTATACTGACAGAATGCATTCATTTATTAAGTTATTAATTTGGGAAAAAAACAATAGTTTGTACATATGAATCATATAAAAATAAGGATACGTTGTAAAAACCGTCAATAGTCATTTTCCAAAGCCATGTAGGTTATTACTCAAGTTTACACAATAAAATAACCCAGTAGTAGAATAAAATTAATTTAAAAGTTAAGAAATGTTAGAAATTCAGAAACTGCAAATAAAATATATAAATAAATAATAAATGATCATAAAAAAGTAAAAATAATAAAATAACAACAATTAAAAATAAAAAACATATAATATATAATATATGAAAAATAAGTTTATTTATAAATATATTTTTTAAATAAGAGGATAAAAATAAATAAAACAAATGATGTATTTTTTTAAGAAGGTACAAAACACAATCACAAAGATACATTCCGAATATGATAAACTGCCCGGTGAGCTAAAACACGGAAAATTACATAAAAAATCTAGAAGAGTCGCAATTAAAAAATATTTCTTAAATCTTTTTGATAGTGATAATTATTCATGTTATTTTTATAGACGGGTAAAGTATTGTGTTTTATGTTTCTAATACTTCAATATGTTTTCATAATGTTTTCTTTCTATTTCGGATGTATTAATAAATATATTAGTATGTATTAATATGATGTATTAATAAGATATTATGTATTATCAAAACAATGTTTTTTCTTATGTTCGGTCCCAAATGAGTTTCTTTAATATAGGTATAATATGTACGTTTTGTATTAAATGTTCTATTAATAAAAAAATAAAAAATGACTTACTCATATAATTATACAGGCGTATTATCAACGACTATAAGTAATCTTTTTATATTAGGTATGGGAGAGATGAAAAATGTCTGCGTGACCAGAGAGAACGGTATAGTAACAATGACATGCTCTATGGAAAAAATCATTATTTCTTGAATTTGTCCTGGGTATTGGCAAATTGAATGAAGTGTGGAGTCTTGTCCTGTTGGGCACAATATATTCTAAAGAATTTGTAAGTAATAGGCAATCTATGGCATTGTTCACAAGATTTAATAGAAATAATTGATCTGCAATCACACTTCTGTACTGCAGAGTTTGAATTGCGTTGGGAGTACAATCAAATTTGTATTTTATTAAATTTATAAAATTACAAATTATTAGGTCAACAGTCTTTATATATTTCAAATATTTTTGAAAATAGGTACAAAATATTGATTCTAAATTTCATGATATGCCTAGAATAAGAATTACTCTGTCAAAGCTTTGGAAAATAAAGGCAGAAAATTGTGAGAGAAACAAGGCGTTGAAAGAATAAAAAAGCTTTCAATGCGATTTTCTCGGAACTTGTTTTAATGACTTTACAAAACATTTGTTCGTCCTCAGCTAGAATACTGTACTCCTATTTGGTCACTTTACTATAATGTAAGTATTAATAGACTAGAAAAGGTCCAACAATTTTTTTTAAAGCAGATCGACTACCGGGTAAACATTAACTTCTCTAACCATGCTGAAAGTATGCAGTACCATGAAATAAACTCTCTCAAAAATCTAAGAATAATGTTAGACCAGTTTTTTTTATTCAAATTAATAAATAATATAATTAATTCTCCTAACCTACTTAATATAATATAATTAATTCTCCTAACCTACAACATTAATAATTATTATTTGCCTTCAAGTTAAACAAACAGCTAGAATACTGTACTCATATTTGGTCACCTTGCTATAATGTATGTATCAATAGACTAGAAAGGGTCCAACAATTTTTTTTTAAGCAGATCGACTACCGGGTAAACATTAACTTCTCTAACCATGCTGAAAGTATGCAGTACCATGAAATAAACTCTCTCAACAATCTAAGAATAATGTTAGACCAGTTATTTTTATTCAAATTAATAAATAATAAAATTAATTCTCCTATCTTACTTGAAAGATTTCCATTCCGTGTGCCATCTAGACCGACAAGACAAAATCTTCTGTTTTACACAGAAAACGCTCAACAAATTATTGAAAACAATCTACAATACCTAGAATATGCGACCATTATAACAATAGCTTTACCGAGGCTGATATTTTTTGTGACAATGTATGTAAATTTACGTCAAAAACCATGGAAATTTTGAGAGAAGCAGATATTTAACTTTATTGTTATATACATATTTTTTTCATTTTGTTTATTTTACATTTGTTATATTTAACATAATTGAAATTATTGTATTAAGAGTAAACAATTTTTTTGGTGTGTGCATGAATGTTCTACACTATTTTAAAAAGAAATTCTCATTATATTTGTGTACATACTGTTTGTTTACCCAATAAAATAAAATAAAAACCAAAATAAAATAATTAATTAATGCATTATTTTAGTAAAACCTCGATATAAGCTAATTAGGATTTACAAGGGGATGGCAAAATACACCCTTACTGTGGTTTATTAATTATTAATACGATGACCGTCTATCTAAAACAAATTTCCAAAATCCTCTCGATATTTAATAATCAATCTCGAGGCGTATTTGATTTATTGATAAATAATCCGAGACAGGCACTGGTCAAACCACCCTTTGTGAGGCTTATAACCTATTCTCCCCTATACATAGTGAAGTTTAGCGTTTCTGATATAAATAACTTGAAACTAACACTTTCCTATACAGATCAGGGTTGGGCAAGGTTAACATTATAAAAATGTAATATTTTGATACAAAAATATTTACAGAAAAAAAAAATTTTTTAGAAAGGGTGTAATAAAATTTATACGTTTAAGTAACGTATTTTTTCAGGTATGTCCGCCTTGTAGTGTAATACTCCGCTCGTTTGTCTACCATGCAAGAGGTCTCGGGTTGGATTCCCGAAATGATTGACATAAAATATTTACTTAAAAAGGCGTTTTTACACTAAAATATATAAGTTAGACTGAACAGTTGTTTTTTTTTATTTTTTAAAAGGAATAACCCGCTAAGCCTCTATTTTGAGGCTTGTCAGCAAGTGGGATATAGGAGATATGAAAGGAGGTAGTGAAAAATATACCACAACACCCAAACCAATTGAGAAAGAAATCTTTCTTGGATTTTTTCTTTCAACTGGCGGGAATCGAACTCGCGACGCCAGTTTCACAGTTGGCCGTCTTACCAACTGCGCCTCGGCGCCTAGTGATTATATTACTTTCAAATAAGATACGCAGCGATTTATGTTTAAGTAAGTTATTTTTTTAGTACGTCCGCCTCGTAGTGTAATGGTCAGCTTGTTTGCCTACCGTGCAAGACTGATCGGTGATCATCTGAAAAGCAGCACTGTATATAATGAAAACCAACATGCTTCGGGATATGAATGCAGAGGTGTATAGTTCGTGAACAACCCGTTCATACTGACAAGGTCGGAGACATTGAACTAGAGATACTTTTCTCCCATCTCGTTAATCTAGTTCGCGAACGAAAAGAGCGACGGACTAAATATATCTTACGTATCTTTGTGTCATTTGCATTTCTAGTTCATTTAGTTCGTTCATTGGCTATGATTGCGTCCTTATCTCCATTAGAAGTGGTAATTTTGTTTTTTTTTCAAAATAAAAATTGAAATAACAGTCACCGTTTCCCAAATTAAGCTGTTTTGTGAAGACGTTTAAAAAAACAGTTAAGTGCAGTATGGCGAAGCGCGGTTGAATTTTTCGCGCTAAGCGAAATGTATTTTTTTATTTACTTCTGCGCTTCACCAAGCATTAAGTTCTTGTTTTTTTTAAACGATTTAATTTATCAATGTTTCATTACATTGTTGAATTACTACCTGGTAAAGGAAGAAGTATAAAAATTGGAAAAATGTTTTAGGCGTTGCCTAGTAGGTGATTTGGTTCAGCCGGATGAATCTCACCCACGTGATAAAGGTTTCAGCTCTTTTACTCCACAAAAGTCAACAGATGGAAGAGTTGAGGAAATGTGGATGTTCAAACATGGGCAGAATGGTGAATGTTACACAGTGTGTAAAGTGGCTACTAAACCAGCCAATGAGAGGTCATAAGTCCTGTAAATGCCTAGACTTCCACATTCCCTTCTCAAAAAGGAATTCCGTTCCATTGATATTTTGAAAATGCCTTTATCGTTGTAAAGAATTGGATTAAATATTTTAACAGAGATGGAGAACCTCTTATGACCTGTTTCTGTCTATTTACAGTTATTACTGAAACACTGTATTTTGTTTGATTCTGTCAATGTTCAAACATACGAGTAATATTAGCTGGATTAAAAATAATGCTTGATTTGGAAAAAAAAATAACATGAAGTTTGTATGATATTATTTAAATTATTTATAACACAACACAAAACAACGCGGTTGAGGAAATGTGGATGTTTAAACATTCGCAGAATGGTGAATGTTACACAGTGTGTAAAGTGACCACTAAACCAGCAAATGATAGGTCATAAGCTCTGTAAATGCCTAGACTTCCATATTCCCTTCTCAAAAACGTATTCCCTCTCTGCTGAAATAAATTTAGATTTAATTTATTTTTGTGAAACTGTTTTAGGTATTTATAAATCCATGTCGACTCGACGGTTTTATGACGTGTTATTTAATATTTATGTGACGAAATTTTAATTATCGAAAAAAAAATGGTCCTGAAAAAAATATATACTAAAGAAAATCAGACAGATTTTTCTGGTTATAAATATGATGGTTACTAGAGCGAAGAAAAAAAATCCCCATATCATATAATACACACAAGAAAAAAATGTGATTAAAATCAGTAATTCTATACAACATGGGACATGCCTCTTTTCACAAATTGTGCTCAGCGAAGTATGTATGGGGCTGTAAAAGTAATTATTGGTCAATTATATACCATACGCTTTCCAGTTGGTCAGTTGTTGAACGTTTTCAAAGGATCTCTACTCATCTGTGGGATAATTTGTTCACCTTTTCAACCCTAAATTAAGGAAAGCTTGGTCATATATAAGTTTGTAGTAGTCTACAATAGGTCTTGTTCAATTCAAAATTTAAAAACATTGATTATACGGATACTACTCTGTCAGCGTTAAAATTGACACTTCAAATGCATTATATAGCTTGAGAGATACCATCATCATCCCCATTCCCCCTCTCAATCACAGAGTATCTTGATCATTTTTTATACATGAAGGTAAGATGATCAGTCTTACGCTTCAGGTACCAATCCAGGGACTATGAAAATTTCTAGCGTAAAAATACATTTTTGAATAAATATTTCACGGGAAACCACTCGTGTCATCTTTTCCCAGGAATCACTGTGACGAGTACATCCAATAAGCAGTTATGCTGGATGCGGAGTGATCGCCAACGTCGGGGGGGCCTGATGGCACCAGAGATCTCTTTAATGGTAGGCAAACGCGCTGATCACTACACCACGAGGCCGACTGAGAGATACTATAATATTTTTTTAACTTTATTATAATTATTTATCATATTCTTTTATTTTTTTTGCAGTTTCTGAATTACTAACATTTCTTTACTTTTAAATGAATTTTTATTATAATTACTGAGTTATTGTACACTTGATCAATAACTTACATAGTTGTGGCAAATGATTATTGACTGTTTTTACAATTTAATTTCCAATGTACCCTTATCTTCTGTATGAGTTAGATGTAAAAACCATTGTTTTTTCCCCAAATAAATAATAAATAAAATAAAAAAATTGCACATTTTTAAACTCAACATTAAAAAAATAACAACAAATTAGTTTATATTATGAAAATATCACTTTTTTTACATTTTTTAATGAAATACTGACGAGTAAATAAAAAAAAAATTCTAGTTATTAGTAGTAGCGTAGAAAAGATTTTGAATTTACAACTTTTAATGCCCACGAAAACGGTCCATTGCATTGGCCACGCTCGTAATACGACGCTATTCGGTTAAATTTTAAACTTTGTTTGTGACCGTTCAAATTTAAATCGAACATCGTG
This sequence comes from Micrasema longulum, assembly GCF_059751315.1. NCBI lineage: Eukaryota > Metazoa > Arthropoda > Insecta > Trichoptera > Brachycentridae > Micrasema > Micrasema longulum. The sequence goes on from NW_028279112.1 coordinate 24,091, forward strand.
ATGAGTCTTTACGTCACAACTGTTACGGTCAAACATGTCGCGTTTTAAGGGACATTAAAAAAATATATATAAATAAATTATAAATTTATTGATTAATTAGCAATATATGTATGTTTTATATGTTTAGTATACCCATATCTTCATAGAGTTGGGGGTGCGTTACTATTGTATTTTTTTGTATGAATTAATGAATATATAAAAAATTATCCAAAAACCGAAACGATAGAAATGCACGCCAAAGGTCTTTATTGTGTATAAAATCACATCTTAGTTCCCTTTTTTTTCTATTTAGCAACCTTTATTTAGCATAAAACACGTCGAAATGCAAAATGAATAATTTAAGTTGCAACTTGCTAAAAAAGAGTCAGGCTCTTTTGTTTGGCAAGTGTTCAAAATAATAAAAAAACAGAAACTATAAGGCATAACTTATTGTTATAATAAGTAAATAAGCAAATTAAAATTGAAAACAAATAGCACTTTAGAAAATAAAGCATACAAAATTAATCAATATACACTGGCATATATAAACATTTGCATAATATGCGTATGTACCTTTTTATACAATACATACGTTACATCTATATTTACATTCATTTTATTATAAAAATACAGTTAATGTTTACTATGGAAGCAAGCTTTTCCTTAATTTATTCTTAAATTTTTCGTAATTTCTTTCGTGCAGTAGGTTTTGTGGTATGGCATTATAAAAAAAGTTTGTTTGTCGTTAATTTTCGCTATCAATATTTTGAGTAAGTCAAAATGTTTGTTGACCGGCTGGATTTTCTCCGTTTGGAGCTATTTAGATCTAAATATGTTGGAACAGAGAGGAAACACATCTTTGAGATGGGAATTTGGAAGTCAATGCGTTTACAGAGCTTATGGATGGTTTAAATGGCATTATCCCTCAATTCGTTGCAACAAATTTAAGTAAACGTTTTGTTTAAATATTTAAATAATTTAACACATGCCAGAAGTAAACTCTTGTTCGCCTTTTTACCAAATCTTTAAAAAATAACATTGTTATGTTAAAAACAGTTTAAATTTTAAATGATTTCAAATTACACATACATGTGCTTACCAGTTTTGTTGTTATAAATTTTTTTGCTGATATACTATTATTATTAATTTAAGAAATTATTAAATAATTTTATTGATGTTATTATCAATAATTTAATTTGTTTTCACTGTTATTATTTATCGTTTTATCATACTTATAAACTTGATCAAAAACAATTTCAAGATAAACCGACGTCAACTCTTATAGAATTTATTACGATTTATTTCAGTTCGAATCCTGAAAGTTTTTTCAATTACGAATTCCTGAAAACACGTCACATGGAACTTCAATGGTTGAACGTGAAATACAACCTACCGCCACGATTTCCGGTTGAATACTGCCGGATCTGTATATGCATAGCCTTTGAAATATATTTTCCTGCTCTTCGGGGGTGTTTTACTCCCGTGGCCAGTTTTTCAATTAAATCTTAGCGAGGTAATAAGGATTCAAGGAAATTCATTATACAAATATATATTTTAGTAAAGGCAAGAATTAATTGCGGTAATGTATTTGGCAATGAAAATATTACTGCAAAGAAGATAGGGGGAGTGCTATATTTAATTGCATGTGCTACAGTAATTAGGCATTCTAAATTGAATAGTAAAAAAAAAAATTCATGCGTTTATTTTAAGATAAAACACACAAAAAACGGATCTATAGATAGATATAATTGTTTACGTTTGCTTATTTTTGCCTATTAGATTTAGAGTTTCCAATTACTATAGCACACACCCTACTTAAAAATACCAATTAATTGAGAATAAAAACGTTTAAAAAAAAATTTAAAAAAACTTTTCATTATCATTAATTACTTTCCGCTCATAATGGTACATGAGACACTGAATTGATCTAGGCATTTACAGGGCTTATGACCTGTCATTGGCTAGTTTAAGTGGCCATTTTACCCACTGTGTAACATTCACTACTCTGCCAATGTTTGAACATGCACATTTCCTCAACTCTTCCATCTGTTGACTTTTGTGAAGTAAAAGAGCTGAAACCTTTATCATGTTGGTGAGATTCACCCGACTGAACCAAATCACCTACTAGGCAATGCTTGAAAACAATTTTCCAATTTTTATACTTCGTTTTTTACTATTACATTTAATATTTGGAATTTGGTTATTGTAATTACAGCTGTAAATAGTTAAAGAAAGATTTGGATTATATATAATTTTATTATTATTTTTAAATGTTGTTTTTTTGTTTTCGAGTGATTTAGTGTTGATAATTAGAGTCTAACCATTTTTTTACTAAGTTAATTTTCAGCTTTTTCAAATACAATATCTCGTGAGTTTCCTTGAGATAGTAGCACAGTATCATCAGCGAAGCTAATTATAAAGCCTTTTATAGATAAATTGCAAAGATCATTTATATAGGTATAAGAAACAAAATGGATTCTATCTATATGCTCGCTATATGTCAGTTAATGGTCCAAAGCAACTCCTAAATCTCTGATGGACTTAACTACATCAAATTTCATATTATTATAATACTCGTGTGTAGCTTTGGAACAGGTATTGTTTTACCTGGTGAAGCTGCTATGAGTACCAGTGGCAAATGGTGATTTTATTTACAAGTAAGCTATAAAAAAATATCAAATATTTGTACCTACATAGGAGGTACAGAATATAATGTTAGTAATATACACTATAAATTGATATTTTTTTGTGGTTCTGTGTGATACAACAACTCTCATCCATGAAAACGATGTAACTTGTGATATATTATATTATATAGATATATTATCCATTACTTTCATATATAATTCATTATTTTTTTTTTTTAAAACACTATATTTCAGTCTTTATTAGGTATTCAATTAAAATGTCCACTGGCCACATTGTTCTAGTAATTACTAGTGCTAAAAACGGCCGCGTGAAGTGCTGTATGTCCTGCAATATGACGCATGAAAGTAATTATGGTCTTATGTCAAAAGTACATCTCAAAGAAAAATAGTCCTTAAGAAACAATGCTTGAAGTACTGTTTTCTAAATCAAGAATCTTCAAATAATTTGTGTAATCTGCAAGTTTAATCTAGGAGAAAAAACTCGCACTGGGGTTAATACATTCAAAATATAGTACACTTATTTGTATGAAAAAATAAGCTGGAATAATCGGCTAGTTTCTTGGCTCACCGCTAGCGCTGGGCGCGTTTTATTAAAATTTATATTTATATTAGGATAAAAATACAAACGGTGGAAATGATTTTAAATAAATGGCAATTATTCATTTGTTTTTCTGTAAATAAAGTTACATTAAAACATTATTATGGTTAGTCAAATATTATGGTGAGCTTTGCATAATAGCTTCTATACACGGTTCGCCCCTGATGAATACATATATTCCATCGTTTAGCACTTTTTTGTAATGCAAACAAATTATTTGTACCGTTATTTTGCAAGTAAACGCCGTACTTTGGCTCTGAATCTGAAACGTTTCTAAAAGCGCTTTATAAAACTGACCCCGCTAAGCTTTCAGGGGATGCGCGCGCAGGTTGTTACTTTAAATGTACCGAAATAATGGAACCGAAGCGCAACATAATGGACCGTTAGATTCGAATTAATAGCTCAGTTTCAGGTGTCATTAAATTACACAGACAGGTAGGATACAAGAAAGTAAAGCGTCTGTCTGAAGACAGGAGCTTTTATGCTCATTATTTATACAGTCTTTCTCGGAGACAATTTGGCAACAACCGCCTGCGTAAAATTATTTTACATAAGAAAACAGAAATGTGGTGATCAGAGCATTTCACTGAAATATCAAATGCTACGTATCACAATCATCTGTACGTGGAGGTAAGGGGATTAGTCTTGCGCTTCAGGTGACAATCCAGGAAAAAATAAATATTCTTATTTTATTTTTATTTTATTTTATTTTTGCACCACAACAGGCCAAGAGGCCCAATTACAGCGATGAATTACATCACAGAACACCCAGGCTTGATAAAAATCACATTTAATTTTTGTGTTCTCACCGGGAATCGAACCCGCAACCTTCCGTCTGTGAGTCAAGCGTCTTGACCACTACACCACGGAGGCCGCCAGTACCTAAAAGAAGCACTTGCACACTTCTGGTCGAACAATAAGGAGAGGTCTCAGCAAAATGTCCGTACGAGGTTTTCACAGAGCATAAATATTGTCATACCCAAATACGGCTTTTTCTCAGAGACATTTCTCATTTATCGCACCGAGTGTTCAATATTTTGGAAGAGCATATTAAGCTCTCAAGGACAAAAACTATTTTCAAAAAAGTAGTTAAGGACTGGATTTTCCTTAGTGAGAGGGATTTGAGTAAGAAACTCCCTAATGATTTTCCGAATGTTTGAGTTTACTGTTTACCATATTGATGTGCCATATTTGCATTTAAAAAAATAATATTTTTTATGTTTCTGATCCTATATTTGTGGTGATATACGCATGTGTCTGTGTCAACTAATTTCTAGTTCCATCTCAACACAGGACTTTCAATCCGATGGAGTTGGGACTTATATTTTAAAATATGTACAATAAACTTATGTATGTAAATAAATTTTTGAGGAACATTTTTGAGAAAGAAAATATAAAAAACGAGAAAGCCATTATATTGAAGCAGAATGCAGGAAAGATGGAATATCCTTAACAGATATCCACACTGTAGTTAAAAGTAGTTATCACGCGCCATTGTTCTTGAACTTTGCAACAATGGTGATTGGACTCGTAAAGGTAATAAACCAAAATCATTGATCGAACATTCCATTTCCAAGACAAACAAAAACAATTTTTCCGAGTACCTTAGATTTGTACATGACACGTAAGGCCACTAAATACAGGGGTCCTAATATATAAACATAAAAAAATAATAAAAAAAAACGATTGTAAATGCAATTTCTTATAATAAATAAAGTTAACAGTATTTTGAGTTTGTCCAAATTTTTGTAGACAAGGACTGGATTCAACTCCCTGGGGAGCTGTTTATATAATCATATTACAACAGAGATGAACAACATTTAAGAGAAGGTAATATAGAAGTCCAGGCATCTACAGGGCTTATGACCTGTCAATGGCTGGTTCAAGTGGCCACTTTACACAATGTGTAACATTCACCATTCTGCCTATATTTGAACATCTATATTCCTTCAATTCTTTCATCTGTTGATGTTTGTGAAGTTAAAGAGCTGAAACCTTTATTTATGCGGGTGAGATTCATCTAATTGAATTATTTCACCTACATACTAGGCAGCGCCTGAAAATATTATTTTTTAATCTCTATACTTCTTCATGGACCAGTTAATTTATCAACAATATTTTGAGTTTGTCCAAATTTTTTCAAAACTTCACAAACATCAACAGATGAAAGAATTGAAGGAATATAGATGTTCAAATAAAGGCAGAATGGTGAATGTTACACAGTGTGTAAAGTGGCCACTTAAACCAGCCATTGACAGGTCATAAGTCCTGTAGATGCCTGGACTTCTATATTACCTTCTTTTAAATGTTCTTCATCTCTGTTGTAATATGTTAATAAATACAGGCACTGAAGAAATTTATTGAAATAAATAAAATTAAAGCTAAGACAAAAAAATAAATTATTACCTCGAGACAAGATCCGGTCCATCTTAGTGATTTTTCAAATCTATAAAAAACGACATCAACTTCGATAGACCGGATAAGATTAATTATGATTTGTGTAATGTAGTTGGTTATTTTATTTGCGACCATTACGTATAAGTATGAAATAGGTAAGTTTTTATTTATATACATACGTGTATGCATAGCATCTCACATTGTATTTTTATTCTATAAACACGCTCTCATTAATATTTTGTGTAAATGGCAGAAATGCCGCGTACAAATAAATAAATGAAACATATGATTGAATTATGCACCCCTGGATGCAAGAAGGGTTGCTGATGATGAAGATAAAAAATTTCTTCATTGAAACATTTCTCCTCAATAAATAATATTATTTTAAACATAAAAAAGCATTTTAAAAGAGTTGTTATTTTCACGAAATGAATAAATAACTTTACTGTGAGTATTGCGAAAGCCGCACGGAACACATTTCGACACAGGGAAATATTAAAATGATGCAAAAACTTTTCCCTTACTTTGCATTGCTCAGCTGGCGTGTATCGGATATGAATTTTCTTATTAGAGGCGTATATTTCCCTTCGTATTTTCCAGGCGAGAATTAATATTAGAGCAATTACACTTCAAAAGAAATCTCTTTCCCAAACACTTTTATGATCTCTTAAACTTTTTTAATTTTCCGAAACTTATTCAAGAGCGTTTAATTTTACGGACAGTTCAGTTAAAAACTTTTGATGAGTAATTTGTTGTAAAGATCCAATCATTTTACATAAATTAACAAAATACTCGTTTTTCATGTTTTTTTTAATAGATTAATTAGACACATTTGTTAGTAATATATGCAGTCGGCGATTGAGTTCGTACACAACATTGTATCTTCCAACCTTCAATAATAATACGGCGCACTTTAATGCATTATCAGGTATTTTAAAATTGTATAATAATGTAGGAAGTAATTCAATTCAATTCAATTCATTCATTTTAATTCATTTGTTTAAATATAACACGTACATTACGAACATATATTCAATACGTACATATTATAAAATAGAAAAAAATACATGAAAGAGACGTATGTCATAGTAGTAGAAGAATCCTGCTTCGGAAAACCCCTTCGGATACATGGAACAGATCAACATCCAGAGCTGTTGTTGTTCAGCATAGCGGTAGCCCTTCTAACAGGCATAATCATAGGCAGGTTGGTCCTGTTTATCGGAATATAAAACAATCTATACTGACGCTGTCTAAGGTAATTATCAGGAACATACAAACCAATGCTCATCATTATCTCAGAATTATCGATCATACCGCGCAACAATCGATAAAAATGTGTGGTCAAATACACATTCCTTCTAGTCTCTAAACTGTTGTAGCCAAGCATACCCTAGAGAAAGTCGGTCGGGTAGAGCCAAGGATAATATCCGCACTCTCTCATGTAGAGATATCTCAGAAACTTCTTTTGAATTTTCTCTATCATAAGAGAGTACTTCAGTTCATGTGGCCCCCAAATCATCGATCCTCTCTCGAGTCTACTTCGCACCAAGGAGTTGTAAAGAGTACTCAGTACGCGACTATTTTCGAAAACCCTGACAGTACGTAGGACAAATCCTAACATCTTCAATGCATTACCACTGATTGTCTATATGTGTTCATGAAATGTCAGAGTGCTCACAAATCTAACGCCCAGATCCTTAACATTCGATGTTCGAATAAGATTCTGGTCATTCATTTTGTGGTGAAAAAATAGAGTTGTTCGGGCCCTAGTAAAGGACTTGACTGAACACTTTGAAACATTAAACCTAAGTTTATTTTACCTTCTCCATTCGGATATATTAGATATATAATTGCTTGAAGATGACAAAAATCGTCAAAAGTGGTCATCTTTAAGAATAGTTTTAATTACATTTTTAATATTATTAATTAAAATTGAGAACAACAATGGACCCAGGTTAGAGCCTTGCGGGACGCCCGAAAAAGTATGGAAACACTCTGACGTAAATAGACCGTAGGAGACGTATTGGTTGCTATTTTGGAAGTAGCGTGCCATTAATTTTTACATATCATCTGAGAAACCGATCTCATACAGCTTATTTAATAAAATATCATGGTCGACAGTATCAAAGGCCTTGACGAAGTCATTATGAACAGTAATGCTGATATTAATATCTTTGACGATACATTAAATATTCATAAGAAAACTGAAACGCAATTTATAAAATCAAATAGTTACTTTTGTTAGTAAGGTTAAATAATCTGAAATAACGTGTGAGTAATAATTATTTATTGTAATAACTTTTATAATAATCACAGAATTCAATTAAGCTAGCCAATTAAAAAAAATATGCAGTTTTTTTCTTTATTTGTGCATGCTGTGTTCATATATAATTGATGAACAATATCTAATATAACAATTTGTGATTATTATATTAATGTCATATGTATTTTTTATTGTTTGTGAACCAAAATTAATAAAATAAAGTTAGTGAGCTAGTTATATTATATACAAGTGGGTGAGTTAGTATTTAATACATTGAAAACTTAAAATTTTTATAACCTTATACCATGTTATACTAGATATTTACATACAATTTTAAATACATATTTATTGGGTGGGGACAGAAAAGTTCGAATGTGTGAGAAGGAAATGAAAAGTTAATATCAGAGAGGTCGGATAGGAAATCAGGATAACAATCATTTATGGGGCATCCGAAAAAAACATGGTTTAAATCTTCTATTTGTTTATTTATTTTTACCCTTTATATACGTATACAATTAATATACATATAAGGGCGAGCATATTGCCTTCTCTAGGCAATTTCTCCATACCTACACAAACTGTGGACATAATCTAAGGAATTATACTTTATATCATAGTTTAATACCAAATTAAAAACAAACAATAACTAAAAAGAAAATTATCACTAAGAATTAAGAGAGGAGAGGAGATGGGAAGGAAAGAAGAATAAGAAAGGAACGACTCAAATATTTAGATGGTGACATTTCAATCTTGATTTAAAAGTTAATAAAATTATTTTAATCAACGATGGTGGGCTTAAGGATCTCCCCTCAATGTTGAGTTTTGTGAAGGAAAGGAGCTGAAACCTTTATCATACCATTTTAAACCCGCCAATGACAGGTCATAAGCCCTGTAAATGTAAATCCTGCCTGTCTGCAAACATTTAGACATACTCAAAACATTGTTGAATATTAGTGTTCAGGTTCTTGTAGTAGTAGTAGATTACTACTTCTTAAACCCGTATGCAGAGACAAACCTTAAGGTGAGGAGAGTACATTCTATTGTCTTCACCTTCGGGTTATTTTCTGCATTTGAAATTAGAATGTACTTTCCTCACCTTAAGTTTTGTCTCTGCATACGGGTATTATTCTCTTAGTCCCCTGTCAGGTATCCCCAACGTTGGCAATCACTCTGGCTAAAGTCTCTCTGTCCCGTACTGCCCGAAAAATCTGCTCCATAGTCCTGAAACCAGTCCAATCTCGTATATTTCGCAGCCAGAACATCTGTCTTTTTCCAGCCCCTCGGTGACCCCCAATCTGGCCTTTCAAAATTAAATGAAGCAAGTGGTACTTTTCTCCACGCATTATATGCCCCAGATACGAAATTTTACAAACTTTCATGGTGGTTAAGAGTTCTCTGTTCGTTCTAGCTTGACTTATTTTTCTTTTTTTAAAATTTATTTTTCAAAAATATTACATACCTACATGTAGATATAGAACCTAGATAAACTTTTCATATTTTTTTTTTCGTTTATCTTCTGTATATTATTTAAAGGGTTTGTTTCTACACACCATGTAGTTTTGGTATGGCACTGCGGGCCGTGTTTTATTGATAAACAAATAAATACATTAAAAAACATTATTTCCTGTATGATACTGGTAGAAATTACATTTTTTGTTTGTTTTTAGGTAAATTTGATTACGTGTACATATTTTATTTTTTAAATTTTTTTAACTATTTATTTTTCAAAAATATTTTCAAAATAGTCTTAAATTAAAGTCCTGCTGAGTTGCATACATACAACTCGTCAGCAGGTTCTTATAAATTGAATCGATTATTTACTCTTAACCTACATTAACAATAATTTTACTTGAAAAACATTACATATGAAATTATCAAAAAATTAAAAACTATCACTGATACAAAAAACTTTTTTCTATTAACCATAATTTGATCAAACGTCTCATTCCTGTATTTAACTCAGTATTTTAATATTGTGGTAACATGTTAAATATTTTGGGTATACTGTATTGCAGTGTCCTTTTATTTTTATTAATTTATTAGTGCATACACGGCACAAATGCTTTTTATAAACATAAACATAAATACAATTAACATAACAGTGTTCTATTACAAAACTATAAAATAATATAATAACAATAGAACTTAACGATATAAGAAAAATTATAGACATTTTAAATTTATTCAAAATTGTAAATTCAATATGGGATTGCCCTGTGTTATTATCTCTCATCAACTTCGGGGTGCCTGGAAGAATGACTAGGCAGGTGCTACCGTTTTGTAGCAACAATTCACGGACAGTGTATACTTGCAATGCCGTATTAAATAGACTTCTTGAACTCGGCAATAGTTATTCCCACGTATCTGATATATTTAGTGTAGGGTATTGTTCCTATAGAACAAACTTTTTGAACTTTTTCAAAGATGCTGAACGGTAATAATATTTATTTATTCGTGCATTTCATAATATATACAGTTTTTCGTTCACTTTGCCCAGCTGTATGAAACAGTATTTATGATTTTCTTGTTGTATTACTGTAGAATGTTTTATTATTTAAACTTTGTACTGAATATGCTGGAGAATTTTTAGGTTAATTTTTTAAATATAAATCTTGTATAATTTTTAGGTTTCATTTTTTTTTAATAAATCTTGGGTACAAGGAAATTTATGTTTTAAAAAATATATATATCAAGTCAAATATGTATGTTAGTATTATAAATGTTTGTAAAGGGCAGATTTGCGGTTTATGTTAATAAAATAAAATAAAATAAATATATCTATGCATATTACACAGTTGTTTTATAAATTTTGCCATATTTATTGCAATATCTAGGAACAGCTAGCCCTTCCATACTAGTAAACCTGGTGTTGTAATCATGTACCAACTTGTTTTTATACTCGGAGTGTGACGCATGCTGACAAATTAATTTGTACCAAAGTAGAGCCATAACAGATAATTTATTTACAGATTTATACATCACTGATATTGAAATATTGTGTCTCTTTCTACTTCTGAGTTCATTATCAGGTCTGTTCAAGATATCTTAAGCATTCTGCGATGCAACCACATCTCAAAAGCCTCCAGCTTGTTTACAATGTTCACCTCCAGAGTCCATGTCTCACAGCCATACAACAATACAGACCACACATAACATTTTACCAATCTTTACCTGATATTTAAGTATAGATTATCAATTCAGAGGAGGGATTTCATTTTATTTAAAGCAGCTCTTGCTGCCTCAATTTTGCATTTAATTCACTACTACATTAATAGACTACGACATTGGGACGTAATAATTTGTTAGTTCACAATTAAGTTCATTGGAAAACAAAGAGTTGCCCCATAAATCTCAGAAAAGCGAACTGGCAGTTGTAGGAAGAAAGTTCACAAACATAGTTGTATGAAAACAAAGTTATTGCATTTGCAAAACAACTTTAAAGTTTAGTAATAAACTTAATAGAATTCAAACTTGATACGATACGACGCCTCTTACTGCACTTTTTAAAAATTTCAACTCGGGCGATTTTGTTATTGAAGGGTTTGGGTTCATTGAACAAAATAATGTGAAAATTTTATATTTGAAGCACTACACATTTAACTTTGTAAATTATTATGAAAATAAAACTTTGTTATTAGTGTTACACAATTTTTATTATTTTACAAGAACACTACTACAGTTTCGGGAGAGCACTCCTCCCATCGATATGTGATAAAAACTTGATGGGTTGAGTGCTCTCCCGAAACTGTAGTAGTGTTCTTGTAAAAGAATAAACATTGTATAACACTAATAACGAAGTTTTATTTTCATAATAATTTATAAAATTTAAATATTTTTATTCATTTATTTTAAACTTCATATTCCAGCTGCTTTATTTAATTATAATCAATTGTTGTCTTCGGCAAATCTTTTAAGACTTTCCGATAGAAGAATCCTAACTGACCTAATATTACTTTTTAAGGTGATCGATTCATTAATTGACTGTCCAGATTTGCTAGAGTTGGTGTGTTTCCGTGTACCTGGTCGACATACCCGCCACAGATCTCCTTTTTGTTCTGCAAGTTCTAGAACCAACTATCACATGCACTCGCCTATCCCTAGGCTCCATAGATATGGCAATCAGTATGAGGACAAGGCTGATATATTTGGTTCTGGACTTGATAGTTATAAAACGAGTATGATTTCTTTTTTTCTTTCGCAATATTATTCTTAAACTTTTCTTTATATTTAAAAATGTTTTTCCTTTTTTTGTTTTTTCATATTTATGTATTTATTTCGTTAATATTTTTGGTTGCTTATGTGTATTTACCTACTTGTTACTATTGTTATAGTTATGCAATTTTATAATTTTTTGTTATGTTTTTGTATATATGTATATTTTTTTTCATATTTATGTTCAATATATGTTAAAGGCAATTTTTGCCGTTTATGTAAAATGAATAAATAAATAATTAAGTGTTACGAAGTGAATGCCGATTCAATTAAAAACCCTAACTTATTTATTATAATAAAATAAATAAAACGTCTTTGTTTTTAACAACTATTTTTTTTTTTTTTCACGGACCGGTTTCAAAGCAAACAAGTTTCTTCGTCAAGGTTTACGTAACTACGTAACTAACAAACGTCATTAGTTTGCTTTGAAGCCGGCCCGTGGAAAAAATATTTAAAAATAGCTGTTAAAGGTGGTTTTATTTATTTTATTAAAATAATGTGTACTGGATAAATTGAACAAATATTTCGACAGGGATGAAGGAACAACAAATGTTAAAATAATCGTAATCATTCCTTTTTTGGCAACCAGTTGTGCAAAGGGTACAGCACTTTAAAACCAAATGCAGTGCATTTCGATCACGTGTTACTTTAAGCTTGCCTACCTAACAAGGCGTCAAAAATAAAATCAACACTGTTTTTGTGATTTGTTTTCCATGATTAGCAATTCTAAGATCATTCAGACTAATATTTTTGTAATTCCTTTATAGTTAACAAGTTAAAGATTCTATAGCGTACATCGAAGAACTGTTACATATAAGTTATTCGATGTGTAACATAACAATAAATCAAAAAGCGTTACAAATAAACTAATTTATTAAATAAATTTATGCCGTTTATTTTATTTTTTTATATGTTTTTTTTGCGTAACCTGCAAAAGCTTTTATTGTACTTCTTACCCCAGTATTGTCAATTTGTGATCAATCGAATACACATGGTCAGTACAATCACGTTATTATAGATGCTCAACATGACAGCGAAGGAATTCAGTGTTGTTTCCAAATTGAGACGGCGGCTTTATGCTTCGGCGGTGTTATTTTAAACTGCTCTTGCGGCCATAGAAAACACTTTTATCTCGCGTATATACACACAAAATACGCAATATAATAGTGTTTTCTACAGCCGCGAGAACGCTTGGAATATCACCCCAGATCCCGCTTTGAAAATAAAGAAGTACGTAATTATACAAAAAAAATGACAACGACGCAAAACCCGTTAACAAATGAGAAAAAATTTGCCCTGTTCAAAGTAATACTGGCAAACTCCTAACAAAGATCCTTACATGACCGTTTCGAACTCGCCATAAATTATCTTTCATCATAACACCAATCCCTCACAAAATCTTGTCTTTCTACCAGCAGTAGGTACAAAAGTAGGACTGGCGCCGTGGCCCAGTCCACCAGTTGCAAGAAAAACATCCAAGAAAGTTTTTTTCTCAATTGGCCTGGGTGTTGTTGTACATTTTTCTTCATATCCTACTTCATATATAACTTCCTTCCATATCCTATTTCCCACCTGCTGACAAGCCTCTAAAGAAGAGGCGGAGCTGGTTATTCCTTAAAAGAAAAAAAAAGAAAAAATCTTTGAAAATACCCTAATAGTCCTAACAGCCTCTCAGACCTTAAAGCAGAACGAAGAATTAGAAGATATTATAGTATTTACATAAATAATTATTATTTTAAACAGGTGCCGTGGCGCAGTTGGTTAGATAACTAACCGTGAAACTAGCGTCGCGGGTTTGATTCTCGTCAGTTGCAAAAAAAATAATCCAACAAACATTTTATCCTCGATTGTTCTGGGTGTTGTGGTGTTTTTTTCATAACGAATATTTAAAAAAATATATCTGTACCTCAGAGGCAGACGGATGCAAATCCAAACAATAAATGTTCAACCGAAGCCTAAAGAATCTTCTTTTACTTAGTGATTTCTAATCATTTATAAATAATGCTATAGCATTCATTTGTATTTTCAGTATCTTAATATATTAGTTTTTTCCACAGATGTAATATATTTTTCTATTCAGTGGTTCTTTTTTAATATTTTTTTATATAATTTCTTTTGTTTTTTTACAATAAGCATAAGAGGTAAAACAGAGTATTAAAAAAATAAAGCATAATTGCATACCAATGAAAGACATATTAATAGTAAAAATAGTAAACAAAAAAATTCCACAAAGGCATGGCCTGTTCGTGGGTATACAAGAGTTACAATATTTTTGTGTAACATAAGAAAGAAAAAATAAAATATTCTGTAAAAGATGATGTTTTTTTTTAAAATAGTTATTAAAAAAGGAAATAAAAAATATCAAAAAAACTCAAAAATATTCCTTATTATTAAAGGGCAACAAAATATATCATAGAAAAAAAGAGTTCATATATTTAGTTGATTCAAGGATTGTGCATGTTTTTTAAAAGAAGGAAAATTTTGAAAGTTTGGAATCAAAGAATTAAAAATTTTTGGGCCAATAAAATAAGACTTACACTTTTTTTAATCAATGGACATGATCATAAACTGGATACGAATATCGAAATGTCATTTCGTCAAAATCTATATTTGCATCCGTCTGCCTCTTATACCCGTATGCAGAGACAAACCTTAAGGTGAGGAAAGTACATTCTATTGTCTTCACCTTCGGGTTATTCTCTGCATTTAAAATTAGAATGTACTTTCCTCACCTTAAGTTTTGTCTCTGCATACGGGTATAAGGTACAGATATAGATTTATTCCTTTAGTTTTTTATTTGAAATTGTATTAAATTTATAAAATATGTTATGTATCCATTATTAAACGGTTGAAGTTTTTATGTAACTTTTTACTGTCGTTCAAATTGAGGAGCAAATATTCCAAAAGTAACCTGTCACAGAAATACAGAGCTTGAAAAAAACGCTAAGATGGTAATAAATAAGATTGCAAAAAAAATATCAATTTTGGGAAGGATCAGAAGATTTATTGATAAGGACTCTTGCAAAACTATTTACAAAGCAATTATTGAACGTTAACTATATTACAAAATAAAGCCTTTAGAATCATTTTGAAAAAAAAACAGATACACGAGGGTAAAGTCGATGGTAAATGAAATGAAATTATTAACATATAAACAAAGAATATTTTACAATACAATGATATTTGTTCATAAAATTATAAACTCTAATAAAAAAACAGAATTTTGGAAAAAAATTGATCGGAACCAGCATGAACACGATCACAATACTAGAGAAAAGAACAGTATTAGACTTCCATTTAGGAAATAGGCAAAGTCACAAAATTCAATTTTATTTAAAGCAATTAAAAAGTATTACGAAATGGAAAAAAATATTTATGAAGAGAAAAACATATCAAAATTTAAAATAATGGTCAAGACATATGTGATAAACAATTTATAAATTAAATATATTTGCAATGTTATTATTAGAACACACATAACAATATGTATGAAATGTGTGCCCTACTTAAAGATTTAAATAAAATTAAATAAAAATGAAGAAAAACTTGTTTTCAACAACTCTTTTATTTGTTTAAATTTATAATCTCTACAACATACAATTTTACATAGAAATTAACGCGTTTTGAATAAATGGTGGTTTTTTCTCATGGATATCATCATTATTCCCTTTCCGCACCTAATGGTACACAGGGCACTGCATTCGTACACCAATCGCAGTGTATTTTATTGATTTTTTGCATGAAGGTAAGAAGATCAGTTTTACGCTTCAGGTACCAGTCCAGGGACTATGAAATATTCTAGTGTAAAAACTTCTTTTAAAGTTAAAATTTCATGTTAACCGTGTCGGGCATCGAACCCGAGACCTCTAGCATGGTATGCAAACACACTGACCACTGCACCAGGAGGCTGAAAAATATTTTTTAAAGTTCATATGTACTCATAGATTTAGGTTTTTTTTTTTTAAGAAAAGAAATATTAGCGCTCGTATAATTTGACCAAATATTTGAATTTTGGTGGCCATTTTCAACGAGTTGTAAATAACTCACTATTAGAAAATGGAAGTAAAGTTGGGGTAGAGTGGGGCTCGAACCTCGGACCTCTGATCCGTGAGTCCGCAACGCTAGCCACGAGACCACAACCCGACTCTAAATTACGTTATGTTATATAAACATGTTTTATTTTATTATGACGAATCACCTTTTGAATGTTTGCTTCTCAATTATATTAAATATTCATTGAATCGTAAAAAAATCAAAGAAACAAGTCACAATTTTTTCGCAAAACAACACAGCGCATTTGCCTACCGTGTAAGAGGTCTAGGGTTTGATTCCCGACATGGTTGACATAAAATAAGAAATATTTTTTTAAAAGGGTGTTTTCACACTAGAATATTTCATAGTCCCTGGAGCGTAAGACTGATCATCTTACCGTCATGTAACAAAAATGATCAAGATACGTTGCGATTAGTTTACTAACGCAGTGCCCTATGCACCATTAGGTGCGGAAAAGGCATAATGAATGAAAAATGAGTCACAGATTTAGTAATATGAATAATCGGTTACGATAAACCAAAGGTTAACCAAATAGATTGGACGACGAAAACCCCATAAAACGCCTTACTCTTTCTGTGCCACAAGGACGACGAAGACCAGGGAGGCCCAAAACGCGGTGGATGAATAGCATCAGTGCAGATACGACAATGTTGGAAGTGAGGAACTGGATAGGAAGGGCAGCAGACCGGCAAGAGTGGTGGAGACTTATGGATTCAGCCAAGGCCCACCCAAGGCGGTCGAGCTTATGATGATGATGAAAGGTTCATTGCAATTTCGTACACAATTTTCATCTCCTCAATTTTCGACAAGTATTTTCGGATAATTAAATCTCACTCACATCATAAAGGTTTCAGCTGTTTTACTTCACAAAAAATAATCAATCAACAAAAACGTCCGAATACAGTGCCCTGTGGATTACCGCGTTTAGATGAAGAAATTATCATGTCGTATATACAGTACATTCACGGAGACTAGACCGCTGAGCACGTGCAAACCACGAGCCCACTGCGTGATATCGCATGATTGGCCCATTTCTCACCACGGCGAAAATCTACACGGCGTTATAAAATACAATACGGCGGATCGATACTATCTACTATTTATTTATTTGTTGCCTGACAAACGCAATAACCAGTACACCATAAACCGACTAATCTCCAGTCGATTTGTTTTGCAGGATTTTTACCTGATAGTATTCGCTAAATTTTTATAATGATTTTGATAAAATCATCATTGAAATCTCTTTGAAAAGTTTTAATATATTATTTGAATCAGGTTGTGGTCCCGTGGCTAGTGTTGCGGACTCACGGATCAGATGTTCGAGGTTTTTAACCCAACTTGATTTCCATTTTCTAATAGTTAGTTATTTCCAACTCGTTGAAAATATTCACCTAAATTGAAATATTTGGGTAAATTGTAAGAACGGTAGTTTTTCTTTTTTTTTAAACAATGTATTAACCGAATCGTTTTTATTGCAGTCATTAACTATGGAGTTTCATAAAAAAAAAGAAAAGTATAAATATTATCAAATTTAAATAAGTACTAACGAATCTAATTAATGTCCATCCGCTATAATTTTACCGTGCCGTTTAGATTAAAATAATTATGTGTGAAATGGGCTATTCTCCGTCGGGTATCACACGGCTGGTTTGTTTACTTGGAGATTCTTGTAATAATGAATTGACTTTAGATACATAACTACGATTTTAAACCTTGACATTTAATGACCATTGTAATATTGTGGAATATGACATTACTAGAGGTTATTGACAGTCGACGCTCACAAAACTTGTCAAACATCTTTGAAAATATTTATCTCTTGTTTGACTAGCATAATATTTGCAAAATCAAGTATTGTTGAGATAAAATATTGTTTATTTTGGTGGTCGCGCACCAGGGCAGTAGCCAGATTTTGTAAACGGCGGGTTCAAAAAATATTAAGGCAGGCTAAAATTTAAAAGAAAATAAAACTATGTAGCGTAGACAAACAATGGCAATAAAATAATGGTAATGTCCAAATACGGGGTTAATTTTCAAAAAATATTTCATTCAACTCGCAATACAAAAACATTTGAAAAATAGAGCATTTAATTATGCGCCGAAATTTCTCGAAAATCTACGAAAAAAAATATTAAAATGTTTTTATTTATAATAAATAAATTAAAATTTTAGTTAATTATAGATGATAATTATATAAAATGTAAAATAATAAATTGAATCTTTCATTTACCGTATATGTTATTACAATTTAAAAATAAAATAAATTCGTTGTTATTTATTTGTTTGTAAACAAGAATCTTATTATGTTTTTGACCAATTTTCATGATTTTCAAAGTACCGTCAGATTTTTCTAGTCCTGTGGATGTTTTCTACAAATTGGGGAAAGCCGTTTTTGTGATCGACACAATTTTCAGAAAGTGATTATTACAATTAACAAATTACAACAGGGATGGAGAATACCTTAAATAAAGGAATATAGAAGTCTAGGCATTTACAGGGCTTATGACCTATCGTTGGCTGGTTTAAGTGGCCACTTTACACACTGTGTAACATTCACCATTTTGTCTATGTTTGAACACCCATATTTCTTCAATTCTTATATTTGTTGATTTTAGTGAAGTTAAAGTGTGTAAAGTAGCTACTTAAACCAGCCAATGACAGGTTATAAGCCCTGTAAATGCCTAGACTTCTATATTCCCTTATTTAAGGTATTCTCCATCCCTGTTGTAATTTGTTAATCTTAATGACTCCCGAGGGGGTGAAATCCAGTCTTTTGTCTACGAACATTTGGACAAACTCAAATATTGTGATTATAATAGTTTTTTTGTATGAAAGTGGTCTGGCTGATTTTAGCAAAACATAGAATTGACCTTACTGCGCCCGATAATACCAATATCTCATTTTTTCTGAATTGTAGACTAGCCGCTGTCTGCATAACTACGTTCAAATGTGGAAAATCAAAATTGCAAGAAAAATTAGCAATTTCAATTAGTATGAGTATACACATTCTATGTGAATGTGATGCTTTACATCATAAAAGGAGCCCCATCATCGGAGTGCCACTGGTTAAACCTGAAGAATTTAAAGAGCTCGCTCCCTACCTGATAGCCCAATACTTTACGGATCTGGGCTTGGAGGGGGAGATTTAGCGAAATGTAAGCTCTCGCCTTCCACACAGCAGCCAGGCTCTTTACAGACCTGGGCTTGGAGGGCGAGAACTATTCACGGGGACCCGTCACAATAGATCTTCACAGGTCGCAGTGACGTCAGGAGCTTGCATAGCACTGACCCTCACCTCTAAGAATAAGAATAACATGAGTCATCGCTATATACGAGTATATTTTATGGCGAGTTCACTATAATAATGTAAATTAAATCCATATAAGGAACGCGATCCTTATTACAAGCTCAGTTGGCAAAAGTCAGTAGTGAGATTATCTTGTGTGTGAATAAGGTGGGTTCTAAAATATTTACGTTTTTTCGTGATAATTCTTTCCGGAAGTTCATTGTAGTTTATTTTAGAAATAATTGATAAGTTACACAACGCAGACAAAACAAAAAAAAAATATTAATACTTAAAGCATTAACTTTGTGGTCAAATATTTTACTAAATTTTATCAAATATTTGTTACTAACCACTTACCGACTTTTCTATGTCTATTGAATATGTATCCGTCTTTTCGTCAGGACACCAATTAAACCAACATGCAAAACCCACTATACACCTTCACCATACTTACATACAAATAATAAAGGGTTAAAAGTAAATAATGAAAAATTTGGGACATTAAAATAATATTTTAGAACAAATTAAATTTTAAAAATTAAGTTTAAAAAAAAAGCAAATAGTTACTTACTTCTGCAGGGGCGTAACGAGGAGGGGGGGGGGGGGAGTCTGATACTGCGCTGCGCTCCCCTCACTTCTCCCGTGCAAAGGTAAGCAACCATTTGTTTTTTTAGATATTTTATTTTTACAATTTTTCTTTGTTCTAAATATTTTTCTAAATATGCTAATATGTCTTCTTGCCCATACTGATCATCGTGGTTTCGGATGTGACAGGGTTTAAAGAACACCCTGTATACGTATACATATATATATATATATCTTTATATATATAATTCCTCTGTACGTGTGATGTCACTAAACTTCCAAACACCTAAACCGATTTACGTGCGGCTTTCAGAGAAATATAGATCTTTGCGCTGTGCGTGTTCGTGGATATTAAAATCTTCAATCTAATATATAAAAAAGAAGCAAGGAGCATAAATGTTTTATTTATCGATCTACTAGGAGAATGAATTTACAAAAAAAAATGGAAATATTTTTATATTGTTTTTTTGTGTTAAAAAAAGTTTGTTTTTGAATGTTTACAAACAACATTAGCTTTTTATGGATCTCAATCTGATTCTTTCCTTACATTCCTTGTAATTTCTTCCCATTTATTTCTTTTTACTGGATTTTTGGTGATACTAAAAGAATATTAACTGACATTAACATTTACATTTAACATGCATTTAAAAAAAACTCAAATTTATGAATAAAACACACTCCTGTTGGTGAGAAGAGCCAAGTTTGACATTTGTAAAAAAAATCCCATTTTCGAAAATTAATTATTTTTGCAATTCAACCATAAAACAAGTACCTAGGTCCAAAAGTAACCTGTCACAGAAATACAGAGCTTGAAAAAAACGCTAAGATGGTAATAAATAAGATTGCAAAAAAAATATCAATTTTGGGAAGGATCAGAAGATTTATTGATAAGGACTCTTGCAAAACTATTTACAAAGCAATTATTGAACGTTAACTATATTACAAAATAAAGCCTTTAGAATCATTTTGAAAAAAAAACAGATACACGAGGGTAAAGTCGATGGTAAATGAAATGAAATTATTAACATATAAACAAAGAATATTTTACAATACAATGATATTTGTTCATAAAATTATAAACTCTAATAAAAAAACAGAATTTTGGAAAAAAATTGATCGGAACCAGCATGAACACGATCACAATACTAGAGAAAAGAACAGTATTAGACTTCCATTTAGGAAATAGGCAAAGTCACAAAATTCAATTTTATTTAAAGCAATTAAAAAGTATTACGAAATGGAAAAAAATATTTATGAAGAGAAAAACATATCAAAATTTAAAATAATGGTCAAGACATATGTGATAAACAATTTATAAATTAAATATATTTGCAATGTTATTATTAGAACACACATAACAATATGTATGAAATGTGTGCCCTACTTAAAGATTTAAATAAAATTAAATAAAAATGAAGAAAAACTTGTTTTCAACAACTCTTTTATTTGTTTAAATTTATAATCTCTACAACATACAATTTTACATAGAAATTAACGCGTTTTGAATAAATGGTGGTTTTTTCTCATGGATATCATCATTATTCCCTTTCCGCACCTAATGGTACACAGGGCACTGCATTCGTACACCAATCGCAGTGTATTTTATTGATTTTTTGCATGAAGGTAAGAAGATCAGTTTTACGCTTCAGGTACCAGTCCAGGGACTATGAAATATTCTAGTGTAAAAACTTCTTTTAAAGTTAAAATTTCATGTTAACCGTGTCGGGCATCGAACCCGAGACCTCTAGCATGGTATGCAAACACACTGACCACTGCACCAGGAGGCTGAAAAATATTTTTTAAAGTTCATATGTACTCATAGATTTAGGTTTTTTTTTTTTAAGAAAAGAAATATTAGCGCTCGTATAATTTGACCAAATATTTGAATTTTGGTGGCCATTTTCAACGAGTTGTAAATAACTCACTATTAGAAAATGGAAGTAAAGTTGGGGTAGAGTGGGGCTCGAACCTCGGACCTCTGATCCGTGAGTCCGCAACGCTAGCCACGAGACCACAACCCGACTCTAAATTACGTTATGTTATATAAACATGTTTTATTTTATTATGACGAATCACCTTTTGAATGTTTGCTTCTCAATTATATTAAATATTCATTGAATCGTAAAAAAATCAAAGAAACAAGTCACAATTTTTTCGCAAAACAACACAGCGCATTTGCCTACCGTGTAAGAGGTCTAGGGTTTGATTCCCGACATGGTTGACATAAAATAAGAAATATTTTTTTAAAAGGGTGTTTTCACACTAGAATATTTCATAGTCCCTGGAGCGTAAGACTGATCATCTTACCGTCATGTAACAAAAATGATCAAGATACGTTGCGATTAGTTTACTAACGCAGTGCCCTATGCACCATTAGGTGCGGAAAAGGCATAATGAATGAAAAATGAGTCACAGATTTAGTAATATGAATAATCGGTTACGATAAACCAAAGGTTAACCAAATAGATTGGACGACGAAAACCCCATAAAACGCCTTACTCTTTCTGTGCCACAAGGACGACGAAGACCAGGGAGGCCCAAAACGCGGTGGATGAATAGCATCAGTGCAGATACGACAATGTTGGAAGTGAGGAACTGGATAGGAAGGGCAGCAGACCGGCAAGAGTGGTGGAGACTTATGGATTCAGCCAAGGCCCACCCAAGGCGGTCGAGCTTATGATGATGATGAAAGGTTCATTGCAATTTCGTACACAATTTTCATCTCCTCAATTTTCGACAAGTATTTTCGGATAATTAAATCTCACTCACATCATAAAGGTTTCAGCTGTTTTACTTCACAAAAAATAATCAATCAACAAAAACGTCCGAATACAGTGCCCTGTGGATTACCGCGTTTAGATGAAGAAATTATCATGTCGTATATACAGTACATTCACGGAGACTAGACCGCTGAGCACGTGCAAACCACGAGCCCACTGCGTGATATCGCATGATTGGCCCATTTCTCACCACGGCGAAAATCTACACGGCGTTATAAAATACAATACGGCGGATCGATACTATCTACTATTTATTTATTTGTTGCCTGACAAACGCAATAACCAGTACACCATAAACCGACTAATCTCCAGTCGATTTGTTTTGCAGGATTTTTACCTGATAGTATTCGCTAAATTTTTATAATGATTTTGATAAAATCATCATTGAAATCTCTTTGAAAAGTTTTAATATATTATTTGAATCAGGTTGTGGTCCCGTGGCTAGTGTTGCGGACTCACGGATCAGATGTTCGAGGTTTTTAACCCAACTTGATTTCCATTTTCTAATAGTTAGTTATTTCCAACTCGTTGAAAATATTCACCTAAATTGAAATATTTGGGTAAATTGTAAGAACGGTAGTTTTTCTTTTTTTTTAAACAATGTATTAACCGAATCGTTTTTATTGCAGTCATTAACTATGGAGTTTCATAAAAAAAAAGAAAAGTATAAATATTATCAAATTTAAATAAGTACTAACGAATCTAATTAATGTCCATCCGCTATAATTTTACCGTGCCGTTTAGATTAAAATAATTATGTGTGAAATGGGCTATTCTCCGTCGGGTATCACACGGCTGGTTTGTTTACTTGGAGATTCTTGTAATAATGAATTGACTTTAGATACATAACTACGATTTTAAACCTTGACATTTAATGACCATTGTAATATTGTGGAATATGACATTACTAGAGGTTATTGACAGTCGACGCTCACAAAACTTGTCAAACATCTTTGAAAATATTTATCTCTTGTTTGACTAGCATAATATTTGCAAAATCAAGTATTGTTGAGATAAAATATTGTTTATTTTGGTGGTCGCGCACCAGGGCAGTAGCCAGATTTTGTAAACGGCGGGTTCAAAAAATATTAAGGCAGGCTAAAATTTAAAAGAAAATAAAACTATGTAGCGTAGACAAACAATGGCAATAAAATAATGGTAATGTCCAAATACGGGGTTAATTTTCAAAAAATATTTCATTCAACTCGCAATACAAAAACATTTGAAAAATAGAGCATTTAATTATGCGCCGAAATTTCTCGAAAATCTACGAAAAAAAATATTAAAATGTTTTTATTTATAATAAATAAATTAAAATTTTAGTTAATTATAGATGATAATTATATAAAATGTAAAATAATAAATTGAATCTTTCATTTACCGTATATGTTATTACAATTTAAAAATAAAATAAATTCGTTGTTATTTATTTGTTTGTAAACAAGAATCTTATTATGTTTTTGACCAATTTTCATGATTTTCAAAGTACCGTCAGATTTTTCTAGTCCTGTGGATGTTTTCTACAAATTGGGGAAAGCCGTTTTTGTGATCGACACAATTTTCAGAAAGTGATTATTACAATTAACAAATTACAACAGGGATGGAGAATACCTTAAATAAAGGAATATAGAAGTCTAGGCATTTACAGGGCTTATGACCTATCGTTGGCTGGTTTAAGTGGCCACTTTACACACTGTGTAACATTCACCATTTTGTCTATGTTTGAACACCCATATTTCTTCAATTCTTATATTTGTTGATTTTAGTGAAGTTAAAGTGTGTAAAGTAGCTACTTAAACCAGCCAATGACAGGTTATAAGCCCTGTAAATGCCTAGACTTCTATATTCCCTTATTTAAGGTATTCTCCATCCCTGTTGTAATTTGTTAATCTTAATGACTCCCGAGGGGGTGAAATCCAGTCTTTTGTCTACGAACATTTGGACAAACTCAAATATTGTGATTATAATAGTTTTTTTGTATGAAAGTGGTCTGGCTGATTTTAGCAAAACATAGAATTGACCTTACTGCGCCCGATAATACCAATATCTCATTTTTTCTGAATTGTAGACTAGCCGCTGTCTGCATAACTACGTTCAAATGTGGAAAATCAAAATTGCAAGAAAAATTAGCAATTTCAATTAGTATGAGTATACACATTCTATGTGAATGTGATGCTTTACATCATAAAAGGAGCCCCATCATCGGAGTGCCACTGGTTAAACCTGAAGAATTTAAAGAGCTCGCTCCCTACCTGATAGCCCAATACTTTACGGATCTGGGCTTGGAGGGGGAGATTTAGCGAAATGTAAGCTCTCGCCTTCCACACAGCAGCCAGGCTCTTTACAGACCTGGGCTTGGAGGGCGAGAACTATTCACGGGGACCCGTCACAATAGATCTTCACAGGTCGCAGTGACGTCAGGAGCTTGCATAGCACTGACCCTCACCTCTAAGAATAAGAATAACATGAGTCATCGCTATATACGAGTATATTTTATGGCGAGTTCACTATAATAATGTAAATTAAATCCATATAAGGAACGCGATCCTTATTACAAGCTCAGTTGGCAAAAGTCAGTAGTGAGATTATCTTGTGTGTGAATAAGGTGGGTTCTAAAATATTTACGTTTTTTCGTGATAATTCTTTCCGGAAGTTCATTGTAGTTTATTTTAGAAATAATTGATAAGTTACACAACGCAGACAAAACAAAAAAAAAATATTAATACTTAAAGCATTAACTTTGTGGTCAAATATTTTACTAAATTTTATCAAATATTTGTTACTAACCACTTACCGACTTTTCTATGTCTATTGAATATGTATCCGTCTTTTCGTCAGGACACCAATTAAACCAACATGCAAAACCCACTATACACCTTCACCATACTTACATACAAATAATAAAGGGTTAAAAGTAAATAATGAAAAATTTCTTGACAATGTATGACAAAAATGATAAAATATATTTGAATAAAAAGGAGTTACTTTGAACGACGTCACTAGTTCCTATAAATCGACCAATGGTGAGAGTTATGAAAGATTTCCGGTTTACGGTAATACAAGGGACCAATCGGTAGAATTGACCGAGAAGAAGCGGAAGAGAACTTGAGTCGTCACACGCGGAGTAATTTCAGAAACACACAACTTCATAAAAATCATAGCTCTGATAATACAATATATCACATGCACTCGCCTATCCCTAGGCTCCATAGATATGGCAATCAGTATGAGGACAAGGCTGATATATTTGGTTCTGGACTTGATAGTTATAAAACGAGTCTGATTTCTTTTTTCTCTCGCAATATTATTCTTAAACTTTTCTTTTTATTTATTTTTTTTTCCTTTTTTGTTTTTTCATATTTATGTATTTATTTCGTTATTATTTTTGGTTGCTTTTATGTATTTACCTGCTTGTTACTATTGTTATAGTTATGCAATTTTTATAATTTTTTGTTATGTTTTTATTTATGTATTATTTTTTTTTTTTCATATGTATGTTCAATATATGTTAAAGGCTATTTATGCCGTTTATGAAAAATAAATAAATAAATAAATATCGTGGTTATACGAGTAAAAGTGACTATTTGCAAAAATGTCGAAATTGAGATTATTTACTTTTTGACATCTCTATTAGCATAATGCTTGACTGGTAAAAATACCAAGCCGATCCGACACTTTGACCATTTGATAGAAGCTCGCAGATTTTTGACAAGTAAAACTGGCCAACACACATAGTCACGTTAAATTGACCAAGTAACAGTTTGTCAATTTTACTTGTAGGTGATGTCACCAGCGAAAAGTTAGTTAGAGTTTAGTAGTCAGTAGTCATTAAGTTAGAATACGTTTTGTATTTGACTGATACGGTCTTTTTATAAATAAAATTTATTCTTTAGATTATTACGTAACACTTTTTAATTATTTGTTCTTTTACATTTATTTTGTATTTCTGTGTTTATTTAACCTTTATAAATATTAAAAAATGCATTATTGAAAATAAAAATCTCAAAAACATAATTTATAGTTATAAAATAAAATACTACCTCCCTCAATGAACGAAACAAATATGATTATCAGCCACATTTCATTACAAATTTTACAGGTAAAATTGACTAAGGTTTTTTTTTTTTTTTTTAAATAAAAGTGATAATGTTTTTTAAATATGTTTATACTTTACATTAAAGTTGAAAGCGCCGTACATATAATGTAAAATTACTAACCACCTACTTGAAAAATCTGATCTTCAAGATGCAATTGAACTCTAGAAAAACACTAAAATGGCTCCCCCGAACATTATTGGTTTTATCAACAATATTTTGAGTTTGTCCAAATTTTTGTAGGCAAGGACTGGATTCAACTCCCTGGGGAGCTGTTTATATTAACATATTACAACAGAGATGTAGAACATTTAAGTGAATGTTACACAGTGTGTAAAGTGGCCACTTAAACCAGACATTGACAGGTCGTAAGCCCTGTAGATGCCTAGATCTATTTATATTACCTTATCTTAAATGTTCTTCATCTCTGTTGTAATATGTTAAATATTGATTTTGTCACTTGGTCAATTTCTCTTGTATGCCCACGATATATAAGAGAAATATAATATAATAGTCTATTAACAAACAAACAAACAATACATTGAACTTCCATTGAACATGGCTAATATTATTTGTTTGCGTGAGAATTTTAAAGACAAATATTTTTTTTGTTTTAAAGTCATGTTACTATTTTCTTTTTCATTAGTTTGTCATTTGTTTTTTTGTCGTCTGTTGTGGCTCAGATATCTTCACGAATTTTTAATGATGGACAAGTTGACAATTCTGATTTTTATTTTTTTAACTAATTCCGTCGCGGAACTAACATGAATGATGCGTGCTGACTAAACACCGCGAGCGAACGCACTGCACCTTTTATGACAACGATGTGGTGGTTCTGTGTCTACGTCATCCACTACAGCTCAATAAGATTTAGTTTAACTGTAACTGCGAGGAATATTATCAAGAATGGCAGACAATGATCGAGGAGTTCACAGTAAAACAACCGAGGCCAGTTAATCGCTCATGCATACTTAACGGCGGACAGTCTCAGAGGTGCAAGAGCTGAAGTTGAAGATTAGCTGTCACCCACTATACTCGCCGGACCTTGCTCTAACTGATAACCTTTTATGCGAAACTTAGATAAGTTTTTACAAGTCGGTGAAAAATGCTTTCATATAATTTGTTGGCTACTCACGTTTTTTTAAAAGATTTTTTCTTTCAAACCCCTATGAAAATTGTTACGTAGGTACTTATGACTTTACCAGTCCATATTCAGGCGTCTATAAATAAGGCTTACAGAAATCTGGGCTTTATTATACGCACCACTCAACCATTCAAAACAACCGCATCCCTCAAAATCTTATAGCAGCCATCTTGAGTTTGCATCTGTTGTTTGGAATCCTCGATATACAATTTATATATCACAACTAGATAAAATACAGAATAGGTTCCTTAAACTTCTGGATCGTAAATCTCTTACATATATTTCCAGTGCTCACCATCTTCCCATCATAATCGAGGCCCAGATGGAAATAACTGACCAAAACGAAACATTATACATTGTAGTATAATCATATAATTATTACGTATAATTATTACACTATAATAATGCATTATTATTCTCGCATTAGTTTTTGTCATTACCTACCAGGCAGGGGCGAACCGTGTATAGAAGCGATTATGCGCAGCTTACCATTATATTTGACTAACCGTAATAATGTTTTACTGTAATTTTATTTACCGAAATACAAGTAAATAATGACTATTTATTTTAAATCATTTCCATCGTTTGTATCTTTACCCTAATATAAATATTAATATTAATAAAGCGCGCCCAGCGCCTGCGGTGAGACAAGAAACTCGCCAATTATTCCAGCTTATTTTTTCATACAAATAAGTATACTATATTTTGATTGTCTTAAACCCAGTGCGGGTTTTTTTTCCTAGATTAAACTTGCAGATTACACAAATTATTTAAAGGTTCTTGATTTGGAAAACAGTATTTCAAACATTGTTTCTTAAGGACTATTTTTCTTTGAGATGGTACTTTTGACATAAGACCATAATTACTTTCATGCGTCATATTGCAGGACATATAGCGCTCCTCGCGGCCGTTTTTAGCACTATTCATTACTAGAACACACATTGACATTTCAATTGAATACCTAATATCGACTGAATTCATTGTGGTATTTTTTATTTATTTTTTAATGAGTTATGTATTAACATAATGGATAATTAATATTTGTAATATAATATATCACGAAGTTATATCGTTTTAGTTGATTTCATGGATGAGAGTTGTTGTATCACACAAAACCACAGAAAAATATCAATTTATAGTATATATTACTTACATTATATTATGTACCTCTTATGTAGGTACAAATATATATATTTTTATAGCTTACCTGTAAATAAAATCACCACTCGCCACTGCTAACAGGGCCGCAGCCAGGAGTATACCAGGGCAGGTTCTGCCTGCCCAAGAAGATTTTGTGCCTGCCTTAGCCGCTAGCCAGAACTTGCCCCTTATCAAAATATTCATAACAAATATTATTATTACGAACATTTTTTTCTAATTAGAGATAAAAAGTAATCTAATGAATTTACTTATTGAATTATTAATGACAACGTTCTAAAACATTGGAGATATTACATAAAGTCGGTTGCACAAAATATTCATTTTTTTAAGTTTCAGTGCTGCAGAACAGCGTTTAATTGATATTTTAAAATACATTAAAATACAATGTGTCACCCACTAAGTCTAAAGACTTTTCGGTGAGACACATTTTTTTTTATGACAGGTTTATTTTACATTATTTTATTTATATTATATAAAATTATTTATTAACAGGCGCTATTTAGAGGATATTTCTTCAGTTCTTTTTTTTTCATTCGAAGATTTTTCATGTTAATGATCATTGAACAACCTTGGAATAAAGCAAATTTAATGTTCGTTCTCCGAAGTAATTTGTAATTCGGGGAACGACCAAGGAGCCCCTTAGTTTTTAATCTAGTGTTGTGAGTGTGGGAAACTCTTTTTTTATATTCTGGATCATAAAGTGATCTACAATCAATTTGTAGTCACAAAATTGTTTTACCAGCAGGACATTACATAATTAAAAATAAATAAATAAAAAATAATAATTTATTTATATATATATATTTATACAGGGTGTTCATTAAACCCTGTCACATCTGAAACCACGATGATCAGTATGAACAAGAAGACATATTGGCACATTAAAATAATATTTTAGAACAAATTAAATTTTAAAAATTAAGTTTAAAAAAAAAGCAAATAGTTACTTACTTCTGCAGGGGCGTAACGAGGAGGGGGGGGGGGGGAGTCTGATACTGCGCTGCGCTCCCCTCACTTCTCCCGTGCAAAGGTAAGCAACCATTTGTTTTTTTAGATATTTTATTTTTACAATTTTTCTTTGTTCTAAATATTTTTCTAAATATGCTAATATGTCTTCTTGCCCATACTGATCATCGTGGTTTCGGATGTGACAGGGTTTAAAGAACACCCTGTATACGTATACATATATATATATATATCTTTATATATATAATTCCTCTGTACGTGTGATGTCACTAAACTTCCAAACACCTAAACCGATTTACGTGCGGCTTTCAGAGAAATATAGATCTTTGCGCTGTGCGTGTTCGTGGATATTAAAATCTTCAATCTAATATATAAAAAAGAAGCAAGGAGCATAAATGTTTTATTTATCGATCTACTAGGAGAATGAATTTACAAAAAAAAATGGAAATATTTTTATATTGTTTTTTTGTGTTAAAAAAAGTTTGTTTTTGAATGTTTACAAACAACATTAGCTTTTTATGGATCTCAATCTGATTCTTTCCTTACATTCCTTGTAATTTCTTCCCATTTATTTCTTTTTACTGGATTTTTGGTGATACTAAAAGAATATTAACTGACATTAACATTTACATTTAACATGCATTTAAAAAAAACTCAAATTTATGAATAAAACACACTCCTGTTGGTGAGAAGAGCCAAGTTTGACATTTGTAAAAAAAATCCCATTTTCGAAAATTAATTATTTTTGCAATTCAACCATAAAACAAGTACCTAGGTACCTACTTATCAATTCAGAGTCTTTTTACAAGCTAATAGCAGGCAAGCCAATGTTCGGGCAGAACAACATCTGTCGGGTCCGCTAGTGAATATATAAAAATACATACACATTTGAACTAGCGTTTCGTGGTTAAGGTATATCGCGGAAGGTCACGGAAACGGCTTGGTCTTTTTGAAAATAAATTACTTACAAACAAATCAAACTTGCGGCGTGGGTACTTTAAATTCACAACCAGAGCACTCATCTCGAAAAAGGTGCCATTGAAATGCTAATTAAGAACGTGATTCTTCATTGCAATATTTCATGTTCCTGGACTGGCACCTCATAGGATCGATGTACGCTGCATTTAGTGTACCTACGCAGCGCCTTATGCACCATTAGATGCGAACGGATGATGATAATAATAGTTTCCTATGCATAAAATGTTTAAAAAATCACCCTGCCTTGACATTTTTTGAGCCCGCCCTGAATACAAAGCCTAGCTACAGCCTGGCCCTTAGCTTTGTTACAGATAGGTACTAATTATATCCCATGGAGATTTCCTTGAAGATTCTGAGAATAGCAATAATTGGGAATAATAGTTCACCTATTCATGGTACCTAATTTATTTATTGCAAATTTTGAATGTATAACTTTTCCTAAGTTTAAGACACCTTTTGGAGTAAAGTATTGTACCTAATCATATAAATAAAATCGATAAAAGATAGTTCATTTACTGATAAAATGTTGGCTGTTTTAACTGAGATATCTAACCTTTTCATACCTTACGTTCTTATTTACCTACCATCAATAATGTTAGCACCCTAATTTGTTGGGATTTTTTTTCGACTGTGTTTAGGACAAAGGCTTTATACCACAATTTTGGACAAAGTGGCTTTATTAGTATTAATGTTGTTGTAACCAACTATATGGGTCATATAAACGTTCTTTTAATGCGAGAATATGTGTTTGCAGTTTAAATTTCTTTTGCTAGAATATATTGTATATACGACATACGTGGGTAAGTGGTCCTTCTCAAAAATGTTTTCCCTCTCTGCTGAAATAAATTTAAATATGAATAACTCCCTAGGGAGGAAATCCAGCCAGTCTGCAAGCATTTGGACATATTCAAACATTGGTTCAAAACACATTTAAAATAATGAAACCGCTTTTTCCACAGTTATTGTGGTTGGAAGCTT
This sequence comes from Micrasema longulum, assembly GCF_059751315.1. Lineage (NCBI taxonomy): Eukaryota > Metazoa > Arthropoda > Insecta > Trichoptera > Brachycentridae > Micrasema > Micrasema longulum. Next base: position 56,213 of record NW_028279112.1, read on the forward strand.
TTGTCCTGAACACGTTCGGCTTGCTGAATATACGATTTGAAGGCCATACAAAATAATGGCCTGTACCAAAGATACGTGGTTTTATAATACCATATTTACATACTTAAATAAATATTTAAATTTACATAAATTAGAAACTCGAAGAAAATTAATTGATTTGTTATTTTTATTTAAAATATTAAATTCAATATTTGACTGTTCCGAACTGTTAAAACGAATTAACTTGTGAGTGCCCGGCCGGATTACTCGATTTAATAATAAGCTCTTCGATATAAATGTATCTACAACAAACTACAGTGCACACTCGCTAATAAGGAAAATTCATGCGTTTGCACATGAATTTGCAAATGATATAAATATATTGAATATAACACTTTTTTATTTTTAAAAGGCAATGTAACAATTTATTATGTTCAAATATAAATACCTAAATAATACTATGTTGTTTTAAATTCTATACCTTTTATTAAGTTATATCTGTATTCTGAATTATTATCTTTCTAACTTCTTTTAATTTTAAGATTCTTATAATATAACTGATGGGAAAAAATGAATTCCTGTTCTCTCTACAGGAATATACATATGTACTATATGTAAACTCATATATTTTCTACTAATATGTAAGATTAATTTTTTTATTTTTTATTTGCTTATTCTTACTAGGTACTTCGTTTTAATTTTTTGCTACTTTTGTGTAAAATAAATGTCTGTTTTTTATATTTATATATTTAAAACATGTAAAAGCCTACAAGGTGTTTAAATAAATATTTATTAAAATATCCGATACAGGTACATCAAAAACTGGTTTTTATTTTGTATAAATATTACTAGAGGGAAATAGATGTTTAAAATACAGTTTAATGAAGTAGTTACCATATTATATTTATTATTTAATATTTATTAAACAAGGAAAATTTGTAAGTATAAAACAGAAATCAATCTAACATCAAGTAAACATTGGAATAACATCAGACAACAAAAAATATTCATAACCACAGATGGTTATGAATATTTTTTGTCCACAGATGACAGATGGCACCCAGTTTAAACCAGTATGTTTGAAAACTAACCTAGAAGCTTCTGTGATTTTTACAACAGAGATTAAGAACAATAAAAAGGATAGTCCAAGCATTTACAAGGCTTAGGAACTTACTGTCATTGGCTGATGTTATTATTTATCCATTTCTTCAACAGGTTTCCACAATGCTGTCATTAAAACTGTCGTTCCTCTTTCTCTCCATCGCTTTGCTAAGTAGAGAGGCTGTGGGAGAGTGGAGGTGGGCTGGAAAGGTGGCTGTAGTAACAGGGGCCAGTTCCGGTATAGGTGCTGAAATAGCTGTGGCACTGGCTGAAAAGGGAGTTATCGTTGTTGGGCTCGCCAGGCGGGAGGAGAGGATTGAGGTAAGCACTTTTTGCTTTTACATAAATAAAACAAACCATATGTCGGTCGTCAAGTGGTGATATCCTGAATCTGCTCGCGGGAGAAGAGAAGATTTCTACTGCATATAAGGTGTGAATTTTTAATTTTTTGCATGCGACTACACTTTGCTTCATAACTATAATCACGTGAAACCAAACGTGATGATTTTCATTTAGAGCATTGTTGCGACCCAATTATTTATTGGATTACCCAAAACACTTAAATTCGGTTTTATTTTAAGTTAAGTTTAAGTAAGCTGACGTTTAATCATCAGTATGGCCATATATGAAGCAAAGTGTAGTCGCACGCAAAAAATAAAAAGCCCCACGTACAGTTGAAATCTTCACTACTCCCGTGAGAAGATCAGAATAGCACCCAAAACTTAATTTTTAGACGTCTGACTAGTAATCTAATTAAATTGAATTTAGGGATAGTGGGAAAATATTTTTAATTAATTGCAACGAGAAGGAAAACATTTTTGAGAAGGAAATATGGAAATCTAGGCATTTACATCGATGTATTGTGTGCATACCTAAACGCCAGTTGGTAGTTATCCGACTTTCGTCAGGGGCGGTCCTTTTGCCCGCGCTGCGAGAATAATCTAATGGCGTTTTCATGATTTGACATTTAGATTAATTTGGACTACATGCTGGAACTAAGTGAGTGGGTTGAATTGGGTTGACTTGGTTGGGCTGACTGTTTGAGTTGACCGTTCGGGCTGACTGGTTGTGGCTAACTCTTGGGGCTGACTTGCTTGGGTTCACTTGTTGGGCTGACTGGGCATTACCATGCCCTGTGGTCTCTTTATAAGCCACGTTACTTCGTTTTTCATGTTTCCATGGCGTCAATGTAACGCCTAAAATTTTTTTTTTTTATGTCCAATTGTTTCCTCTGTAATATTATATATAAATATATCCTAGAATAATTTTACAGATTATTAAAAAAAAACTTTACATATTTAATCTCCAAAAACCTTCTCCTTTTGTTGATATCATTATTGTTATTGTTGTTATTCTAGGAGTTGAAAACAAGGACCAATGGAACTATCCATGCAATAAAGTGTGATTTATTAGATGAAGAAGATGTCATTAAAGCATTTCAATGGGTGGAGAAAAAATTGGGTGGAGTAGATATTCTTGTCAATAACGCTGGAGCATTTAAGATTGGTTCACTTGTATGTATGTAAATAATTTATTTGTTATTATTATCGCATTCTATTCTAATTATGTCATAGGCAGTCAGCCTACGCTGGTAGGCCTTTATCTCGTGTACCTACAGCTTTTTGTTTGCATTCTTCATACTTTAAAAATGCACTGGTTGAACAAAATAAAATGGACAACTTAGCATGGGAATTTATTCCAGTCTGATACCATTGTGCTGGAGAGGACGATTTTATTGGGACTATGAACGATAGAGCATCCTATTATGACCCTGTAAATCAGTGTGGGGATTTTATTTTTTATTAATTATGGAAATCATGGTCTTCAAAATACAAGATAAAAGACAACAATATAAAGAAATAAGACCAAATACAGATTTCATAATACATATCATGCAATGGGCAGTCATAGTAATCATTTAGTATCTTATTGTCAAGTCTCCTCGCTTCACCAATCTTCCAATGGTGTCCTACTGCTTTTAATCCACCGTGGTAGGCCATCCTTTTGGGTACTTTAGGGATTTTTGCAGCACATCTTTGAACTATTTCCAGTAGCTCCATATCATTAGTGAAGTAGGGACTCCATACTTTAAATCCACATTTCAATAGAGGTCTTACATAGATCATATATATTTTGAGGAATATTAAGGATTGCCTTTTTCATTGAATAATTTATTGACTTGACTTTCTTGGCGATAGAAGTGATGTGACCTTCCTATTTTAAAACCATTGATATGATTATGCTGAGACTGTTTGATGCTTTACAGGTTTAAGTTGGACACCATCCTAAAGATAAGATTTAAGTTATTTATTGACAATTCTTGATGGAATTCCATTACAATAATATAATGACTTATATTTCAATATAAGTTAGTAATAAAAAATACTTTGTACCTACACTTCCACTTATTTATTTGACCAATTAGGGCTTCCACCCTATAATAGGCATCTTCAGACTGGTGTAGAGTGTACCAAGTATTTTTAATAAGTAACTTATATTGAAATATACGTCATTGTATCATGAATGGGATTGTTTTTACTAATGTGAAGAGCAAAACATTTTTCAGCATTAAACGAGATTAGCTAGTTTTTAGTTCATTCATTTATGTGTTCCAAATCTTGGAGTGGCTATCCAGAGTATAGAATGGGGTTCTAATATAATTTGGTGTCGTCTGCAAAGACACTCGATTGAGATCTCTCTCCTGTTCACGCATTGGCTACAAATTAATGTTGAAACCTCCATAAGGACATTATTGATTATGCAGAGCATCTTTTTTTAAATTAATTCTTTTGCTTGCAATATTGTTTATTTTGAGTAACTTAATTTGCTTATTTTAAGATCATTAAAAAATATATATATTAATTATTTCTACAGCAATGAAAACAAACTAATATTATTTATTTATTTATTTATTTATTTATTTATTTACGGACAAAGTCCATTATAAACATTACAATTAAAAGAAATTTTTACAAAGGAATAAAAAAATATAAGGAACAGAAATAAGCAGCAAAGACAGATGATAGATTTTTTAGATTAAGTAAAAAGCATAGGCTAACTATACAGATTCTTTAGCTGATTTGTAAAGAAAGACATCCTTACACCATAATAATCAAGATCTTGATGATCGTTCACCCGCCTGATCATTCTGGGCAAAGGCGACTGTGCACCATAATTGGTCCTGTAGTGACCGAGGAAAAGCATTTCATTATTTCTTAGTCTACGGGTGGGAACGTTAAAAAGAATCTTTTGCAAAATTTCAGGGGCATCAATGAGACAGTTCATAATTTTATACATGCAGATTATATCTGCAATGCATCTGCGTTTTTCAAGACTTGATATGCTTAAAAACCTCTCCATATCAGAATATGAATAGTCTCCTCTTTCCAATCCCATCTTCCATGCAATTTTTCTTATAAAACGATGTTGAACTGATTCAAGGCGCTTGATATGAACAGCATAATGAGGGGACCAGATTACAGATGCATATTCAAGAATAGGGCGAACTAAAGAGCAATAAAGTGTTTTAAGTGTAAGCATACTTTGGAAATCAGACGTAGTTCTATTAATAAAGCCTAAAATTTTTAAGGATCTGTTTACTATATTATCAAAGTGTTCCAGAAAAGTTAGTTTATTATCTAGGATCACTCCAAGATCTCTTATAGAGGTGACAATCGAAAGAACTTGGCCATTAAGTTTATAATCAAAAATAAAAGGATGTTTACATTTATGGTATGAAATAATTTTGCATTTATCGATGTTAAGTTCCATGTTATTAGTTTTGCACCAAGTATGAAATGCATTTATGTCTTCTTGGAGTCTGACACAGTCATCAATATTTTTAATTAGCTTAAGTATCTTGTTATCGTCAGCAAAAAGCCAGAATTTTGTAAAAGAAAAAACATTAGCAGCATCATTAACAAACAGATTAAATAGAAGAGGGGCCATTAATAGTGAAATTGGCTTTTACAGGCATAAAACTACTTTAATGGTTTTTTAAACTACAGTAAAAAATGGTATATTAAATAGCTCACAAAGGCAGAATCGTGAATATTACACAGTTTATAATTGAACACTTAAACCAGCCAATAACATCATATGATATAATTTACTTTCTCACTTACAACGTTTCAAATTTCTGCTATGAATATTATTGTGTGTTTTAATATGATTTATTTAATATAGCTGGAGAAACCAAAGACTGGAAATATATGATGGACCTAAATGTTATCTCCATGAGTATTTGTAGTCGAGAAGCTTTAAAAACAATGAGAACAAGAGGAGATGACGGCCATATTATCAATATGAACAGGTAAAATGTAAACTCACTCAATCACATTTTTGTTATTAAATATAGCTAACTGTAGATATTTAAATATATTTAGTTTACGCTGTGTCTGTCCAAAAAAGAAAAAAAGCAGCAAACTTTTGTGCTTGGAGAGACTTACAATGTCATATTACTTGACAAAAACCATTGTATTATTATCAATCACGAAATCAGCTACTGTTTACACCAATACAACGGGCCGTAGGTACTCAGGTTAAGAATTGTAAGCGCAAACCGAAACCATATGTTACACATTTGTTGTTAAATCAAAAACCAAGCCAAAAATTTGGAATGCCATTGTTCTATGCAATAGAGCTAAAGGGTTTCTCTGGTGATTTATTAGTCTAGATATGTAAATACTTATGTTTTTTTTAATGTTTTTAGTGTTGCTGGTCACAAAGTTCCTAAAGTAAAGATCATTCCTAGTGGTATTTATTCCGCCAGTAAGTTTGCTGTTACAGCCCTAAGTGAGTCGCTCGCCTACGAACTTGCAGAACTGTCATCCAAGGTCAAAGTAACTGTAAGTTCCTGAATATATTTAGTATTTTTCCTTTAAATTTTTAAATGATCTGGATGATTTGTAGCACCTATTGGAACCATCTTTAGTTGTTCCGTTTTTAATGGGTTTAAAGTTACTCTATTTTTAGTCGTCCTTTTTCCTATTTTCTAAATGCATCCATCAAAAAAGTTGACAAGCATACTCTTCTCGCATGGTTAACGATAAAAAATAAATCTGTGTATCACCCACAGAGCAATGAGACCACAATCCATACTTTTTGATAATATCATTTATATCTTTAGTGCGTAGGAGATAGAGTGGTTCGACTACTGAGCCTTGAGGTGCTCCAGTAGACACTTGAAAGTTGGGGGAGCTTTTACCCTGGAACACAACTGCATATTCTCTTTACTATATGGAGAAATGAACTTAACCACATATATGCCTGATCACGGATACTATAAGTTTTCTCCAGATGTTCAAGCAAAAAATTATGATCTATAGTATCAAATGCAACGCTCATGTTCAAAAGAGCCAACAACACTAGATGACCAAAGTCTACCACCGTTACAATGTCAGAACAGTACTTTTATCACTCTTATTCGCCTTACCGAAAATAGAGAAATTAATTAAGCTCAATGTAATTAATGAGCCTAAACTATTCTTTATGTGATGGGTAGATGAAAAATAGGGCGAAAATTGGAAAGATCTTCCACATACAGTTGTATTTTTTTGAAAATAGAGAGGCATTGGTTTTCTTAATGGCTTTTGGAACAATGTTGTACTCCATGGATGTACTAAGTAAGTCTGATGAAAAAAAATCTGATATTGACATATTACAACAGAGATGAAGAACATTTCAGAAAAGTCTAGGCATCTACAGGGCTTATGACCTGTCATTGGCTGGTTTAAGTGGCCACTTTACACACTGTGTAACATTCACCATTCTGCCCATCTTTGAACATCTATATTCTTTCAATTCTTTCATCTGTTGATGTTTGTGAAGTTAAAGAGCTGAAACCTTTATTTATGCGGGTGAGATTCATCTAATTGAATTATTTCACCTACATACTAGGCAACGCCTGAAAATTTTATTTTATTAGTGGCCACTTAAACCAGCCAATGACAGGTCATGTAGATGCCTAGACTTCTATATTACTTTTTCTGAAATGTTCTTCATCTCTGTCGTAATATGTTAATGTTATCAGCTCCCCAGGGAGTTGAATCCGGTCCTTGTCTACAAAAATTTGGACAAACTCAAAATATTGTTGATAAATCATTTTTCGCCGTCTTAGAATGGATCCAATGTGCATTTTTTGTTTGGTAATGCCGCAACAATCCTTAAACCTCATTCATATGTATGTATTTTTAAAAAAAACTAAAAAAAAATTAATTTTTAATTTAAACAATGTAAGTTAAAATATTTGTAAAAACCTTTGTCTGTTTTAGAGTATTAGTCCCGGAGTGGTGGCGACAGAATTGGTGTTCAACTTAACTAAGGAGTTTGCTAAATTGAATCCTCCGGCACAAACCCCATCTTTACCTTACATCGAACCATCGGATGTGGCCGATGGTGTACTTTATGTTCTGAGTACTAGGCCAAATGTTCAGGTAACAAAATAGAGTTAAAACACAAGAACTTGCATGCTAAATGTTTTATGTCACTAAGCTAAAGAGGTTGAAATCACTATCAGCTAATTGTGTAAGGAAGAAATTTAAAGTTTCAAGATTTCAACCATAGCTCTTCTTCTCTGGTCTCAATCCTAGGATTGGCTGGCAGCAATTACTTTCATTCTTCTCCTCCACTCCTCCCTGTCCTGTGCGGCTCTTTTAAAGTCAACATATGATGAGCAGCGCACGTCCTCTAATAGGTCCTCCAGGTACTCTCGGCGTGGGCGTCCCCTAGAATATGTCCCCTCGGTCATCCCCTCCATTATGACATGCAGGAGGCCTTCTTGACGTATTACATGGCCGATCCATCTCGCTCGCCTTTCGGACAAGGTCCTGAGCAAGTGCCTTCCACCTTCGATTCTTTGGAGAACCTCCTCATTTGTAATGTGGTCTCCCCAGGAAATTCCTAGTAGTCTTTTATAGGACCACATCTCAAAAGCCTCTAGTCTCCGTTTATCTCTTTCGGATAGGCACCATGTCTCGCAGCCATACATCAAGATACTCCATACATAGGTCTTGATTAGGAGTATTCTTAGTTTTAGGTCTATATTATTTGATTCTATTATTTTTGACCTTTTATTAAATGCAAGTCTAGCTTGATGTATACGGCTGTCGACCTCGCTCTTAGACCGACCGTCCCACGTTATTTTGCTCCCGAGGTTGACAAACTCCTTGGTGTTCTTTAGTGGTATTCCCGACATCACTACTCAACATAAATCCCATTTAAAGCACAGTAATTTTAAATTATTTTGAAAAACATCTAAGTTGAAATATTTTATGAATTATTGTAATTCGTTAGTATGAATTTTAAAAAATAAAAAACATTTCATTTATGCTAAAAAAAATAAGAACCAGGTTGCGGTAGAGCAGGGTTCAAACCTTGGACCCCTTATCCGTGAGCCTGCAATAGTAAACAGGACCATAACCAAAGTAGGCAGTTAAATATAAATAAAAATTACTAATACCTATAATAAATCCATACAATAATGGAAAGTGGCTATTTTAGATTTTTTTCATTTCTTGAACTGATAAAATATATAATGGGCTGAAACTTACTTATCGATAGATGTCGTTTCTCTTCAAGCTGACATTAATGTACTATTAATATCTTCTTTTCTTCTTCTTTTAAGTCAGTCCCTCAATGCTGAGGATCGTGATCACCGTGAACACTTCTGATTAGTCTGCTCCGTTCCAGTCTGTCCTCATTCTGACGAACTGACTCGTCAAGTTTTAGCCCCATATCCACCTTTATTAGGCCAGTCCATCTATATGGGATTCTACCCTTCTTCTGCTTCTCCTACCTTCAACTCGGCCAGACATTATTGCCTTTTCTAGATTGTCTGGCTCACGTCTAGCAATATGTCCAAAGAAAGACAGTATCCTTCTCAAACACACCACTGATAGACGAGTTGTAATATGGAGCTCTTCCAGTATCGATGCATTCGTCCTTCTAGCTGTCCAAGGCACACGCAGCAGCCTTCTCCAACACCATATCTCGAATGCATCGATCCTCTTTCTCTCGTATGCACGCATTGTCCACGATTCAGCCCCATATAGGAAAATGGAGAATACCAGGGCTTCCATCAACTGCTTTTTGTGTTTACTGATATACCTCCATCTAGCCAAATCTTCTCCAAACGGTTCATTGCTTCTTTGACCGTTTGAATCCTGCGACCAATCTCAAGTCTACAACTGCCGTTATTGAAGATAAGCGAGCCGAGGCACACAAAGTAATCTATCAGTTCAAGGTCTTGCATCCGTCTTGTCCTTAGGAAACTGCCAGCTCTGTCTACAATCATTAGCGTTGTCTTACTTATATTTATTTTCAGACCCAGAGCCTCACTCTCCAACTCTATCCGTCCGAAGGCTTCTGCTAGCTCGGTTTCATCTTTGGCAATCAGTGTCGTATATAAATATAAAGTATCTCTATCATGAATGAAAACATAGATGCTCGAGTTAAATGCATAAAAATTCTCACCCCAACCTAATGGCTAGATACTTAATGAACCTGGGATTGAAAGAGCAGATTTAGAAATAAATATAAGAGCATTCGCCATCGACTCAGTAGCCTGGTTTTCTAAAGACCTAGGCTTGAAGGATGCGAATTAACTTACGGGGACCCGTCCAATAAGATCTACACAGATTGCAATGACATCAGGAGCTTATTTAACGCTAACCCATATTATTAAGAACAGAATAGAACGCACACAAATTAGCAAAACTAGTTTCTATATTTCTTTTGATCTAAAACACTTGCAATAATTACTTTTATAATAATAAATATTATAGAACATCGTTAATACCTCGGCTGTAAAATTACATACATAAGTGCTAAATAATGTGACTATTTAAGGTTATTGTGTGTGTACTATATGTGTGTATAAATTCTGTTTTTTTTTTCAGATTCCAGAGCTAAGTATCCAGCCTATTGCGAATCCTGCATAAAATAAAGCATTCCGAAGAATTATTAACATTAACATCACAAAAAAAAAAATAAAAATTATCATCTGTTTTATAAATTCGATTTTGACAGATTAAGAACTTCATAAACATGTAAAATTAAGTTTCACAAAGTGCCAGTATTAATCACAAATCATAAAAAAATAATTATGGCATTAAAGATACTTACATACTTGTATAAAAAAAGGCAATGAATGTGACGACAAACAAGCTAAAACTCTTTAGTATTTCATTTTTATGTATGCACACCGATGCTATTTGGAAAGATGATATTAATATTTATTTAATTGGGTTTATTTACTTATCTTATTGTACATACATTAAATGGTTGTGGATCGAAGGGGGGGGATTCGAATCCCCCATAGACCGATTTTAATTCGATAACTTGAATATTATAAAAGTTATTTGCCGTGAAAATAACAGAAAGAAGCATATTCCTGTTATTGTTTTTAAATTTTCAAATCGTTTGATATTAATACAACAAAAAAGACGTAAATAATACAAAGGTGGATTTCATTTTATGTATATTAGCATTCGGCAAACTAACAAAAATGAATAAAATATACGAATGAGTAAAATATGTGAACATGAAAACATGAATAAATTATTACACGATCATAAACACTTCCTTTTTATTCTCGTGGCGCTATATACAAGTAGGCGCTGGGGTCGTTCGATCCCCCATTCGAATCATGTGTAATTTTTAGATGCTTAGTTAGGAAAAGGTTCATTCAAAGTTACTTTGATTGTCTAAAAACGGTTAGTAACCCTGTTCTAGGACAGTAAAAAATATGTACATTATTTTTCTAGCGGAGAACACAAAATGTAATTACATATACAAGTATGGAGAACAACATCATTTTATGCCATATAAAACAAATATTGATTTTTTTTAATAAATCGAATGTAAAAAATTCCAATCTTTGTTTTTTTTAACCATTATAAAGAAAAACTTGATGTTGACCAAACTTGCTAAATCATAAAAGTCTATTTTTTTTAATATATGCCAACAAAACATTGTTTTACAAAAAAAGTTTAATAATTAATAATGTAATCTGGTTTTTTGGGAGATAAGATCAGACAAGTATTTTATTTAGAAACAGAGAACATAAATATATGTTAACTTAATTGGAATTACATTGAAAAAATTACTTAAATATGTCCGGCAAAGTTAATTGCACAGTAACATTAAAATTAAAAGAGGATAAAGCCTTTTTAAACAAATATAAAAGAAAGTCAATGTCGCATTTTTCGCACATGTGTCGCTATTCTACGACCACGAAAATATAATCATGTCGTTTGAGGTCCGAGCACTTTAAGCTGCAATCCTATTGTTTAAAAAAAGTAAATAAAACACAATAATATTAAATAATTGTATATTAAACATACAAAATGAAGTCCACGTAAGTCTGATTCAAGATAAAAAGAAAATAGGTTAAACATTGTTATTACTTAAATAAAAATAATGGCCATACATATTTGATGGAAACAGATAATTTTGTGTTTGGATAGGCATTTGTTATGTTTATTTTTGGTATGTTGAACATAAGTAAAGATGTGGGAATGACAATGATAAAAATATTAAATAATTTAGATAAATACATCGATCACTCGTTGCTTAAGTTTCGGAATAATTCATTCTTAAAGGTGATAGCTTAGATATAAGTGCTTGATGGTCAATGAAAGAAATAAAACTAAACAAAAAACATTGATAAATACCTTATATATATATGGATTATGGTGTTTAATCGAGAAATAAGCATCTACAAAAAACACAAATAATAAAACTCTTTGTTGAAATTTTTAGATTGGTATAATGTCCAAATCTAACTATTTTTTATTTCAGTATGAATTTATAAAACTTGTTTATAAATTTCAAACAAAGAATGTAAGTTTGTTTTAATTTGATATTCATTTGTTTCTGTAATGGCCGCTGGTGGATTTTTATTAGTTTTTTGGCCACGGTTCGCTATCTTCTTTAAAAAATAAACTTTAGAATGATAAATAAGATTTTTTTAATTTTAATTCGATCTTCATTAAGTATTAATTCATACTGGATACGATTTGACACCATTAAAAATACGATTAGTACGTTTTAATTTGTGCCTCATTTATTTCCGCAACATCCACCGTCGAATTTTGGTCAGTTTTTTCAAGTATTAGATCGTAGTGGCCGTGGTCTCCGTCTTCTTTGTAAAATAAATGAACTTTTTTGTGGTCCTCTAATCCGAATTTGGAGCAAGTTTCATCGTCAAGCGATCTTCTAACGCAGAGACAGATAGATAAAGCGGACGCAGCTGCAGACAACTCAACGTTCCCCCCCAACACAATCTCCGAAGCAAACAGATTTTTGTAGTCTTCGATATTTGTAACAGGTGTCTGATAAGACTCGTCACCTATTATAAAATACTGATATTCCTCCCATTTCTTTAAAACTTCTTGGAGAACAGATTCTCTAACTTCTTTGAACTTTTCTCTAGTCCCGAAAACACCTAGAGAAATCGCTTTGAAAAAGCAATGTCCATCTGCTTCCATTTCTTTCACAATAATTCCATTTGATTCGTATGTTGGTGAAGCCGTTTCTCTTTGTTTAAATTCACAGGTCGCATTTTCCGTCATTTTTCACGCACCAAAACACTGATAAAATACTAATGTTTTTAAAGTGAAAATAAAAAAATAAACAGTTCTCAAACTCACGACTAATGAAATATAAAATTATTACTAATATTGAGTGGTTTTAACTATGCTCAATTCAGAGGAAAAGTCTAGATATGGCGACTAGATTATCTATATTATATTTGTGTATACCTTTTATAGATGATTTGCAATTTCAACGCAGTCTTATCTATTCACGAATTCACTTTTATCAAATAAGTATCGATATAAAATAATAGCTTACAAATGAGATGATATGGAGTTCAAGAACTACAATAAATTTCAATTCATTTATCGCTGATACAACACACCTAAACACAAACACCAAAACCAGCAAGAACCATCGAAAACGAAATGTCAAACTGACTCAAGTGACAGTTAAACGTCAATCAACTGTTCGTGAAAAATATTTCAAATTCTGTTTGAATAAAATTTGACAACAGCGCAGTACTTACCTATCAACCCACGATTATTTATATTTTTCCAATGAAAATATATAATTTTGATGTATTTTATTTTGAATGACTGATAATTTTTGTAGATTTAACTTGTTTAATGATTATTTTATTTGTTTTTTTTTTTGTTGACGTAATGTCATAATATTTTTTTGTAAATGTTGTTTTGTCGTGTTTTTAATAAATATCAGTCATCACAAACGAATACCATTATGCTGTGTTTTAAGTTTTTATGGATTCTTGTAGAAGTTTGAGGATAGGAAGTTTAGGATAATCATTTAGTTAAATTTTTCGTATATACTTCGGCAGTAAAGTATTCCTATAATTATATTATTATTATTATTAAAATTCTCCTCACGTTAGAACCTAGAAGCCACTCACACAACATTGGAAATGTAATGATAATTCAATAGTAAGTTAAGTAATTCAACAATGTATTTTTTTTTGTTATATAGTACCAAAACAAATGCAACAGTTCAATATTGGTAACAACAATAATTTATTGCAAATACAAGTACAACTTACCCTGATAAAAACTTGAAATGTTAACCTTGCAATTATGCTTAGCCTAAATAGACTATAGGTTTTAGGTAGTTACCTACTTTATGCTATTTCAAAATTTGTGTCAATGCATTCCTTTTTTCATTTTTGTTTTTTCTCTTCAAAGCTCGAATTTTGGATTGCGTGAGAAATGTCGAAAAATTCAGCTATTATCATATACGATATTAATTATAATCTCTGATCAGAGATAAATAAGAGAAAATGGATATATTCAGTGATTTTCAACTAAGTGGGACTCTTGGCAATAAGATTTATCCAATAATATTCCAAGATGAAAGATATTTCGGAATCTCAGGGGTATTTATAATTTTATAAAAAATCTTTTTTTTTAATACCTTGTAGACAACATTTAACTCTGACTTTTATTTTATAAGTAACGCCTTTATTTTAATATCACATTGACCCACGTTAATGAAATTTTGGGCATGATTAAAACACAATACTGCTGTTTAAATAAATTTGTATAATCTAATGGAAATCATAAAATGATATTGTGAAAGGTAATTTCAAGTATTAAAAGTTAGCATTTAATGGTTATGAAAATGCATACGCTTTGGATATAATGTATTCCTCGGGAAATCTCATGCTGGGAAATAATTTTACAAGTTTTTTTTGACAAAGATAATTCCAATTTCATCCACTTTTATAGATGTCTCAGCTATTTGTTTTTATATAATCATGTCCTACACTTCAGTTCAGTGCCACAGTCCTGTTTGTTCATGAAAATAGATTTGATCTTTGAGATAAATATTTAACACTCAATCTGATAACGAAAAGGTGCCTCTGAGAAAAAGTTGTGCTGGTTTGGATATTATGTAATTTCTGTTCTGGGAAATTCTCGTACGAACATTTTGCTGAGACATCTCTTTATTGTTCGACTAGAAGTGTATCGATCCTTGTTTTGGGTAAAATTGTCTCGCATCCAGCACCTTCAGGCACAGGAACAACTGTTCTTACAGATACATTGGAGGGTGCGGGAAAATGATCCTTGGCAATAATTTATATGAAATTATGAGAGGGTTTATGATGGATGGCGCTCAACCTCCCGAGCCAACTATACCATAGGTTACAGTGGATTGTAACGGAACAAAGTACACACTTCTGAGAGCGCCAATATCTAGAATGTCTCCAAGAGAGCAGAATAGTTGACACAGCTTTCTCACATCTATGTTATCAATGAAAATATATTACGTCTTAATTTCCTCTTACAGATGTCCCCTTCGAAATTTATTAAAGAAATGTCTTTATCAACTGAAGAAAGGATGGAAATGTTATTAAATAATAAAAAGGAATCGAAGCGCACGAAAATCAATAAAATAGAATTATCTCCCCAAAATGTTATTTTTCAAAATTACAAGAAATCTAACAATGCATCATTTGCCATAATCAACTATACTGAGGTATGATTTATTTAAATACTCCCTTCTTTTTTCTCTTCCAGTGCCTTGTCGGGTCGCCTCCGATGTTGGCGATCACTGAACGAAAGCATTTCTGTCCTGCGCTACTTTTATACTCCGCAGCCAAGACGACTGCTTATTGATATACTCGCCGTAGTGTTTCCTAGAAAAAGATGACCAGAATGGTTTCCCGCTGCCTTCTCTGGTGGATTTTTCTATCGGGGTTACCTAGAATATTGCCTTCATCAATTTTATTAAAATAGATATTTAACTTGTAGATATTCTTGGAGAAGGGAATATGGAAGTCTAGGCAATTTAAGTATTACTCGCTAAATCCATAAGCATTTGGTATCCACAAAATTTATCCAGGCCTTTCAGAGGCCAACTTCCATGTGTTTTTCCAAGTCAAGTCTGCGCCCGTAGTTGAGTACCATAAAATCAACAGATACCAACGCGAAAATCTATTTTACAGATAATTTATGATGATATTAATATTAAATAAATACCTCAGTGAGTAGGAAGTAATATTGGTAGGTTATAATACCATGATTTAAATGAGACTTAAACTTGTGATTACTTATTTAACATTTAATAATGGACATAAGTTTTCTGAAACTAAACGGTGAAAAGTTCTTACATATCACTCCTAATTTTTTATTTAATTTTAAAATTCTTCTTTTAGCGGCATGCCTGCGTTCAGACATTGACTCCATTATGTGCCACAAATTGCACCAATAGCCTGCCTGTATAAGTAACGATCCTTTGCTAGCTAGAATAACTCCGCCACATCAAGCCCGGTTCAGTTGCATATGGTCCTTAGCCAGAAAAGCTTCTTCCCACCTGCCCATCGTTTACCTTCAACTTTTCTCTATTATATTTAGTAGAACCTTGTATTTTGGGCCCCTAATTATACATTCGAGGTACTCCACTCCATCTTGCGGCAACTTACCGTATTGAGAAGCTCCCTGTCCTTGTGTAACATACTAAAAACTGTCTCATTTCTAATATGGTCCATGAAATTTCTAGCATTCTTCAGTAGTACCACATTTCAAATGCCTCAAGTCCTATATTTAAAATTGGTGATATTTAAGATCGGGTTCTTGCATCTCACTCTCTTTTCTTTATTTTCCTTAGAAATTAGTGATGTTCAAAATAATTTTTGAGAGGAATGAGTTCTTCCAACTGAAACCAAATGTGAACTTTGTCAGATTAGCTCCGGGAATGCGGCTAACATTTTCTGTCATATTTGTACCTCAACATCGTCAAGATTACCTGCATAAAATTGTGTTTGAAACTTTAAAAGAAAAGCTGGTTGTGCCTATTATTTGTAAGTATCTACTTAAACCCATTTATTTTGAAGATATTTTATTTTCAAATTTGTTGGAATAGTTTATTATATACCTATACATAAAATGATTATGGTAATATGAAATTGCTTTGATTGTCTAATTAGAGTTGTGACCCTGTTCTAAGACAACCAAAGATGTATGATTTTACTAGTCCAAAACACAGTATACATTATAATATTTCATGTATATAATATTTGTATCATAAAGGAGTCTCATAAAGAACAATGTTCTGGAAACACGATTTTGTGCTAGTGCCTTTTCCAAAACATTATATTGTTTTAACCAAATGAGATCATTCGATCTGTAAAGAACTTTTAGTGTAAAATAATTATTATTTTCATAATAAAAGTACATATTAAAATAGCATATCTGGGACTACTGATGTTTTTTGCATTAAAACAAAGTTGACTTCAGATTTTTATTTCAAGTTGAAGTATTTTATAACAAAAAAGGACTTCATTGCTTTATTTACATATAAAGTAGTTTATTGAGATAATTTCTGCATTTTCAACTTGAAAATGGCAAAAAGTGGACTCCCGTGTTTAATCCACTGAGGTACAGATACTATGTTATTTAAAAGTTGTTTCGTAATAAAAATAATAAAAAAACTAAATCAACAAAAATTATCAATTCAAACAAGAACGCGGGTTGGCCAACTATAAGCTGTCATCAAACCCTCAGACTCTCGACAACCAATATCATCAAAGAAAGTAGTCGCTAACTTCTTTAGCTAGAGGCTCTTACAACATAATCATGGTACTGGAATATTGTATTATACAGGGTGTTCTTTACATCATTGTTCGTCACATCCGAAACCACGATGATCAGTATGGGCAAGAAGACATATTAGCACATTTTAAAAAATATTTAGAACAAAGAAATTTTTTAAAAGTAAAATATAAAAAAAAACCAAATGGTTGCTTACTTCTGCAGGGGAGAAGCGAGGGGGGCGCGGCCATGCGGTTGATAGTGTATCGGGCTCCCCCCTCCTCGTTTCACCCCTACAGGAGTAAGCAACCATTTGTTTTTTATTTTTTAAGATTTTAGTCAAACTAAAAATTTATTTTAATGTGCAAATATGTCTTCTTGCTCATACTGATCATCGTGGTTTCGGATGTGGCAGGGTTTAAAGAACACCTGTATATTTTTGGCCTATTTAAGAGTATTGTCTCTGTGCCAAAGAAGTTCTAACCGCTTGTCGAGTAATTATATCACTATTGAAACTCAGATTCTCTATTTATCTCTGTTTTTCAAAATAAGACATTTGCATCCCGGCAATAAAAGTGAAATGACAAATTTTCATTCATTTTCATCATAAATTCAATCTTGTAGCACCATGACAATAAATTCTTAATTCAATATTTTTGAACAGAGTTGTGGTTCCGTGGTAGTATTGTGGACTCATGGATCAAAGGTCCTAGTTTCAAATCCCACTCTATCACAACTCGATTCCCATTTTTCCGGCACAAGTTATTTACAACTTTTAGGAAATGGTATGAAAACTGAAATATTTGGGTAAATAAAAAGAACTTAAAAAATTTCTCCTATCTTACTTTAAATGTGTAGTTTATTGCAATATTTTAATAAAGTGAACATGAAACATTGATTTAAAAGGTAGTTTTACACTGCAGTATTTCATTTTTCTTGGACTGGCACCTGAAGAGTAAAACTAATCACTTTACCTTCACGTAACAGATGATAATACATACTGCATTTGGCGTAACTACTAATGCAGTGCCTTATGCACCACAAGGTGTAGATAGGGACATAATGATGATACAATATCATGTAATACAAGGTATGTACAGATAGTAAGTTCCATGTGACGGGTTCAAAAAAACCTGTGCATATTCAGGAGAAAAAAAATTGTGAAAACATGTTTAGATCTTAAATTGCTTTTCCACATCCACTCCCACTATTTTGTAAGCGCTTGTCATAGCCTGGCACAAGCTTTTGCATTCCCTCTCCATCAAAGGGTGCCGTCTGCAATGTCAAGTCGAAGAATCGGGTTGTGGTCCCGTGGCTAGTGTTGCGGACTCACGAATCAGAGGTCCGGGGTTCGAACCCTAACTTGATTCCCATTTTATGTCCCCGGAAATCTTTCCATTTTAAATAAATAAAAGAAAAGAAATAAAAAAGGTCGACTTTGTTTGTTGTCACACCCGTCTCATTACTATTGAATCACTTGTCACATATTCTCCATACGCCTCACAGATCTGTTGATAAATGTGAAGTAGTTTGATGTTCTTCGTATTAAGAAAACTAATCACAAGCAGCAGGATTATCAATTTTATTTGGCATTTCAAACAAACATCACGAAGCGTACACAACAGTCAGCTAGCTCATAATGGCGTAAACTCGTTCCCAATAGGTCAGAGTAAGTAGCGCGCATGTGCAAAACTGCGATGGCAAGAAATACAAATAGAACTTACTTTCTGAATACATCTCATATAAATTTACAACTAACTAAATAAATAGTTCCTGGAGAATTTAGGTGTCTGTACGTCTTGCAGTCAGCAAATCTTTTTTACTAAATCTATTTTCAAAATCACGTATAGGTGTTGGTCCACGCCCACTTCTAGAATTTCCTGATCAAATTTCACTTCCAACTGTGCCTGTCAAAAAACAATCGTCCTTAACTATGTGTATTAGAAATATTGGTATGATTCCTGCAACTTTCAAAATAAAAACTGCTTGGTAAGAATTTATTTAATTGTTTATTTATATTCACTGGATAAATACTTTAACATTGTCCAGGTATATTAAAATACCTTTTTTTTCTTATTTGTATGCAATGTGAGAAAATATAATATTACAAATCCACTGTAAAATAAACTATAGACACCGTGTTTTTTATATTCATTGCATGATATTCTTGTCAGTGTTTGACTCTTGCGTGGTAGGCAAACACACTGACCACGACACCAACCGGTCGACAATAATACAAATGATAAACTTATTGTATTGCAGGCCATTTTCAATACATCCAGAAATTGCGAAACTTGAGCCAAATAAAAATGCAGATTTTGTTATCAAATTCAAGTACCATAAAGTTGGCCCTGTTAAAGAAAAAATATGTATTGTCTTAAGTTCAGGTAATTCAGTAACACTATATGAATTTTATTTTGTTATGCTTTTTCCATTTCCTCTCTGAAAAATATCAAATTCATCAATGGTCTGGAGCATTCGCAGAACCAAAGCATTTACTTTCATTTCAATATTAAAAATATGACCATGTAATATCATCCCTTTGCACTGAACTCAAGTGGATTAGTTTTAATCATCCCATAAACTTTACATCTCTCTCACTTCTTAATAATGCTCTTCACAACCCTTACACACCAGAATTTCATCTACCTGTCTATCACTTCGCTTTTTTCAGGAGAGAACACTTTCCATTTCTCGGCATACCACATCATTCTTCAGTGATTCTTTTTCTGTTCAATGTTTCAGATTTTGGAATGAGCTACCTCTTCATATAAGAAATGCACCTTCTTCCCCCATTTTTAAGAAACACCTAAAACATTATTATAATACATCTTTAGAACCCTAACTTCCTTTCATGTTTTATTCCATTCCTTTCCTGGACCCCCTTCCTTCTAAATTTCTTACCTGATCCCACATTCTTTATCATATAATATTTATAACTAAAGTAATTTTATTAATAAATTTATTTTTACAAGCTCTATCTCCCTACCAAAAAAACAGCTTTAGTGGAAAGTTCAGTGATGTTTAAAAATTTGTTAAAAGACTATTAAAAACTTAGCCAAAAAAATATTTTATTTAAATTTATTTATCATATTATCAGCGCTATGATTTTTTTAACGTTTTGCATCTCTGAAATTACTCCACCTGTGACATCTCAAATTCTCTTCCGCTTCTTCTTGGTCAGCTCTGCCAATTGGTCTGTTGACGATAAGTAATTAATAATTAATAAGGTTATCTTCCACAACTTACTTTTCATTGGTTAATTCATATGAACTAGTGATGTCTTTCACGGTAGTTTGTTTTTATAAAAATATTTTTTTTGTACATTTTTACTTCAAAATGCTCTAATTTTTACCACGCATAAGAAAACATTTTTGTATCCAATTTCCTGTAGGGCTGAAGTTCCTCATTAGAACATAAGTATATTTACATAATTTTTTGATAAAAAAGGTAAAAAAAATTCACCAGTCTGTTTTTAGTTAGTTTGAAGATATTGCTTTTAGCGATAAGTCTTTGTAAATGTACATAATATAAAATAAATATTTTTTTGCCTGTCCAAAATATTTAGGTGAACGGTTGGAGAGTTATGTTAGTGCAGATAGCCGTACTGTGGATGTAAAATTTAACAAATATGACGTTATAATTCCCAGAGCTTTCATAGGCCTTACAACTCACGCCATAATAAAGATTATAAATAATGAACCTGATAGATTAGATTTTTCTTGGATGAAAAACGTTTCTCTTGAAGGAGGTTAGTTCTATCATGATCCATAAATTTTATTTCTTAAGTTCATTTCTAAGGTATATAAATTTTATTGTTTGTTTTGGTACAAATTTTTTTTTTACATTTCATAGATTCCCAAAAAACTTTTGAATCTTTTGAAGATTTTATGAAAAAGGAATATGGTATTTGTGGAGATGTTCCAGGAGACCAGGGAGATAAAACATTTCATGAAGATTTACAAATACTTTATCAAAGTAAACCATTTGCTTTCCATAATAAACACTTTGGAATATTTCCTGCTGTAAGTAATATGTATCACTTTATAATTATGGAGGCCCACGTGGTGTAGGGGTTAAGACGCTTGACTCACGCACGGAAGGTTCCGGTTTTGATTTCCGGTGGGAATCAAAAATTGAATGATTTTTCTCAAACCTGGGTGTTCTGTGCTGTAATTCATCACTGTAATTGGGCCTCCTGGCCGTTTCCATCCTAATCAGTAACAAAATTGATTTTCAAGATACTTTTCTATTCATCCATCAAGTTTTGGACTTTCATTAGTTTTCACGTAATTTTTTGAAATCCACGCTTTGCTACCGTACATAAGGTTCAGCGCCAGGACTCCAAGATTAATTTAAGTGCATTGTTCCCTCTGTTCCCGGCACTCACTCTCCTTTCAAAATATTTCACAGCCTTTTCGTCCCTAGTGAACATAATTTTCAGATGCACAAATTCTTCTACCCGATTAAGAATATCTCCATTCATAATGATCTCACATTTAGTCATACTTTCGTCACTTTCAAAAACCACTTTAGATTCATCAACATTGTTCAAATAATTCATACATTTTTATTATTCTTTTAGTCTGAGGATGTTTGGCCCAACTCTGAAAAAGAGATAATTATATCATTTAACTCTAACAAAGTTGGCGAATTCACAGCAAAGGCATTTTGTGAAATAGCCGGCCTTGTGGAGCGTATTCCTCTCTCTCTAAAGGCCATCTGTCTCGGGGCCCAGCTAAAGTTTGACACTCATCTAATGAATATGGACCTATCATTCGGAAGTGAAACTGTATTTGATTTAATAATTCGTAACGAAGGTAAACTATTCATTAGAATGAAATATTTTCGATATACAGTAGAACTCCAGTCATCCGGATTTGCAGTGTCCGGATCGTTATCAGGAAATTAAAAATAAAGAAGATGTTATAATAATTGGCTATAAGCTCGTAAATGAGTTTATTCGTCAAAGCAATTAACTTTGCTGGACATATTTAAGTAAGTTTTTAAGGTGATTCGAATTTACTGTATTATTTCAAATGCAGTGATCTTAGAGTAAATTTGGCGTTTTCTTTCAAAAGATTGCCTTAATTTAATGGTTAATCCGACTCTCCAGATTTTTGCATATCCAGATAATTGGAGTTTTACTGTATTGTGCAATAAACAATATGGAAGTAAGAAACTTGATCATTCGAAACATGCAAAAAAGTTCTTGGTGCAAGTTCATTGTAATTAATAGAATTTAAAAATTAATAAAATACTGGTTGACACTTTAACTCATTTATTTTTGATGAACCACTAAGCGATTTTTATTTTGTAAAAAGCTTAATTGGGCACCTATTGAATACAACTCGCTAATCTTATGGCACAGTTTTATGCAAGTTAGTATAACAATAATCTCTGTAAAAATTGTAACAACCATATTGAATATGGAGGCATCTACCGAGATAAGATGGCAAATAGGTAGGGCTTCAGGGCTGCCACACTAACACAGATGTTATTAGAGTTGCCACCACATCAGGATTGCTATCGTTAAAATATTATCAATCTTTTGGTTCATATATTGACTTTTTGCATACAAGTCCAGTATAAACAAATTTCAAAATAGGTTATTATTAATCTTGGATTCTAGATGTGTCTATTTTACATCAAAGTTGAAATTTTTAGGTGATATTGCCGGTACTGTAGCGTTTAAACCTCAATTCTCTAGTTTTGGTATTAAGATTAAATGCCAACCCTCAATGCTTTGTATCAAATCTGGAGACACCAGTAAATTTACCATCTCCCTTCTGGCATACACTCCGGGTCCATATATTGAAGATCTGTTATTTGAAATTCAAGACTCATTACAGATTATCAAATTTACAGCTAAGTATGTAGAATCTTAATGTTTAAACTAGATATTGGATAGATTAACATATTTTCAAACAATCAAATTTTTTACCAAGCCATCTCCTATACACTCCCCTATAAATATACATTCATTTGGTTTACTCACGCATCCACACACACGCACCCTTATACGCACATACACACACATGAATACAAAAGTTGCACACTCGTACAATTATGTAAACTCTCTCCTACATTATGTATTATTTAATTAACAATGGATTTGTTTTGTAGTGAAATCTGTTTCGTGTGTTTATAATTCTATGCATATCTTTTTTTAATTGAATTTTTTGGATTTTTTTTTTTTTTTCTTTTACCTTTTTTATGGATTTTTATTATATTGCATCAAATGTCACTATATTTAAATCTAATTAATTTAACTGTGTATTTTTTATTGTTATTTATTATGGCTTGACACGGGCACAGCCTTAAAAGTCTTAATAGGTTCACTTATATTTAAATGAGTGTAATTTTGAATGAATAAATAAATAAATTACAGGTCATTAGCCCTGTAGATGCCTAGACTTCTATATTACCTTCTCTAAAGTGTTCTTCATCTTTGTTGTAATATGTTAATATAAACAGCTCCCCAGGGAGTTGAATCCAGTCCTTGTCTACAAAAATTTAGACAAACTCAAAATACTGTTACCTTTATTTATTATAAGAAATTGCATTTACAATTGTTTTTTTTTATTTTTTTATATATATTTGGACCCCTGTATTTAGTAGCCTTACGTGTCATGTACAAGGCTAAGGTACTCGGAAAAATTGTTTTTGTTTGTCTTGGAAATGCAATGTTTGATCACTGATTTTGGTTTATTACCTTTATGAGTCCAATCACCATTGTTGCAAAGTTCAAGAACAATGGCGCGTGATAACTACTTTTAACTACAGTGTGGATATCTGTTAAGGATATTCCATCTTTCCTGCATTCTGCTTGAAGATTATTGCATTCGTGTTTTTTATATTTTCTTTCTCAAAAATGTTCCTGGACTCTATGATTGCATAGTAAACAGCAGTCTAATACCTTATTACACAAAAAGAATAAGATCTATCACAATATCCTAAGTATTTTACTAATATTTTGTTGCAAGGTGGCGTGTATAAAATAAAAGATTTCAGCTCACATATTTTCTCTGGAGTTTTATTTGCAACTTAACCGACCATAATGAAATAAAAATACAACAAATGAATATCGTGGAAATCAGATCAATTTTACATGAAATATTATAAGTTAGTAGCAACGTCGTTTAGAAGGCAACCGGAATCAATGGTGGTCGGAGAGTGTCTGGTTTAAGTTTCCCGCTGTTAGCGCCGTGTTGCGTCTCTGTGTTGGCAGTTTTGTCACCTAGAGTTTCATGTGTCCAGTGTTGCAAGTGGCCATAGTTCAATTGGTTTAAGTATTGTGAATACATTTCTACTTATTGTTGTGTGATATTAAAATGGCCACCAAAATTGAATATTTGGGTAAATTATATGGAGCCAAATATTTACTTCTCAAATAATTAATTTTAAAATGTTAAACAAATCCCCAATAAACGGTGTAAAGCTAGCTCTTGCTGACTCTATTAGGGTATTAGGTGTAACTGTAGACAAGCATCTCAACTGGTCACTACATGTGGATAACGTCTGCAAGAAGGCTGCCAATCTTTCTGGAATGCTTGTGAGAGCGGCAAAACCAACATGGGGGTGCTCTCCTGCGGTAATGCAGCAAATATATTATGGTGCAATTGAACCTCTTGTTACATATGCGGCCAGCTTATGGGGTGAAGCGGTAAAAAAGAAATGCAATAAGAAAAAACTTGACAGCTTACAAAGACAATTTGCCATAATATCTTGTAGAGGATACAGAACCATTTCACTCATCTCTGCTCAAGCTCTAACAGGATTTACACCGTTAGACCTAAAAATTCAAGAAAGGAAGGACATTTATAATGTTAAGAAATTTGGTAAGCTGTATTCCATTCCAGATGATCGCAAGTATCAAGGAACTGCAAACTATTTCGATTTACCTCACCCGTGCGAAAGAATTCCCGAAAATATTCTTTTACTTGACAAAGATATACCTCCTTATGCTCCCAACGAAATTAGAATCTTTACGGATGGTAGCCTGCTCGACGGAAAAGTGGGAGCGGCATTCGTTCCTTTTGAGAGTGATAAAGAATTACCAGGCAGAACATTTAAATTAGATAATTTCTGCTCAGTTTTCCAGGCTGAACTACTCGCAATACGAGAAGCTCTCGAATGGTTATTAAAGAAACCACCAGAGAGATGGGTTATTGCAAAAATATTATCAGATTGTCGTTCGGGCGTTCAAGCTATAACAGATACTCGGTCGGTAAATCCATTCATTGTAGATATTCAGAGTAAAATTAAGCATCTAAAAATAAGAGGGATGAACATTCAAATATGCTGGATAAGAGGACATGCTGGTATCGTAGGAAATGAGAGAGCGGATGAACGAGCAAGATCCGCAACTTGTAAAAGAACGGCACCTTTCTTCTCAGAGTTTCCCCTTAGCTTTGCCAAACGCTGTATAAAACAAAATACGCAGCAGCGTTGGGAGGATCATTACCGCGCTTCTTCTGCAGGTAAAATCACTAAAATGTTTTTCCCAACGCTGGCTGATGCAGCAAACTTCCGTCATCATCACCAAAGTACTTTCGAAACGACTCAAATTTTTACCGGACACGGAGCTATGAGAAGTTATCTATATAGGTTTAAATTAAGGAATGATGACTATTGTCCATGCGATGATATTTCTTCACAGAGTATAGAACATCTGTTATTTCAGTGCCCATTTTTCAGTTTGCAACGCCATAATCTTGAAGCAGAATGCAGGAAAGATGGAATATCCTTAACAGATATCCACACTGTAGTAAAAAGTAGTTATCATGCGCCATTGTTCTTGAACTTTGCAACAATGGTGATTGGACTCATAAAGGTAATAAACCAAAATCAGTGATCGAACATCCCATTTCCAAGACAAACAAAAACTTTTTTTTCCGAGTACCTTAGCCTTGTACATGACACGTAAGGCTACTAAATACAGGGGTCCAAATTTATAAAAAAAAAAAAAAAAAAATCCCCAATAAAATGAATAAATATTAAACTATAACATAAGTAAAATAACTCAGTCATTATTGACATGTTTATCATTATTTTATCTACACCTGACGGTGCATAGGGCACTGCATTAGTACACAAATCTTAGCATATTTTGATCATTTTTTACGTGAATGCAAGATGATCAGTCTCAGGCTTCTGGTCTCAGTCCAGGGACTATAAAATATTGCAGTGTGAAAATGGCTTTTAAACTTAATAAAACGGAACAATAAAATTATACGTGGGACGGATTATGGTTCCCTGGTAGTATCGCGGACTTAGGATCAAAATGTCGGAGACTCAAACAAGTTTATTTATGACAAAATGAAAATGGACCCAAAATATTTCAATGTTCTTGCAGTTTTGTCTAAGTCGTTCTTAATTAAAATTATAATTTCCAATTTCAGGGGTATGGTTAACTCGCCAACATTGAAAATAGAGCCTTCATTGCTTGAATTTGGATCAGTCTCCATAGGTAAGTACATTGAACAACTTTTAAATACTTTTAACTGTATTTTACAATAACTGCTGTTTTTTATTTGTACAAATACTGTTTGCATATCGCGCAAGTTGATCTTTTCCAGGGTTTGAAGTCATACGATATTTGAAAATCCAAAACATCTCCGAAGCTACGCTTCAAATAGAATTTAAAATCCCAACTGATGGAGTCATCTCGCCCAGCATTAATGTTCTCAGTTTTATACAAACTATGGACAAACCAAAATTGCCCATTTTACCAAGAGAATTTATCATTAAACCTAATATCTACACAATTACACCGATGGAAGAAGCTCTCATCAAAGTAAGATATGTTTTTTTTTTTACAAATGGTTTGTTTTGAAAGCCGCCAGTAGTGTCTTAAAATGTTTAATAACCCTATGTTAATATGCTAATGCCTATTGGTTAACCAAGTAACAACCAAATATTGTTTGTGTTAGTCGGCACACTAGAATTATTTATTTTATAAATTTATTGCGTAAATAAGTATACATATTTAATAACAGGGAATCTATATAAAACTAGTGAATTAGAAAATGAATACGGAACGTCCTCTGGTTAGGATAGTCTCCATTTAACACGGCTCAGCCTGTTCCAAGATGAAGATTTTTTGTTTTAAAGTATAAATTCTTCTTTCTTTTTCTTTTTCCACATCCGCTCTTAAGTGGAGTATGTGGACATCACCAGTTGCATCCAGGAGACCCTATCGCCAGCCAGTACTTTCGCCTCCTCTCACGTCAATCCAGCGCCCCTTAGTTCTGCCGAATAAAGTTGAAAGATCGTCATCGACGGCCTTCCAGGACGGCAAGAACCCGCAGGTTTAAAAAAGAGGCAACATGGGTTTAGGTTCTCTTGAGGCATGCGCAGCATGTGTTCAAGCCAGGTCCACCGCCGCATCCTTAAGACGCTTGTTATAGGAGGCTGCTGCGTCCATTCTCGGACTTCAATGTTAGTTATTAAATCGAACCACCTTATGCCTAATATTATCCTCAAGCACTTACTCTCAAAACTCAGAAGTTTGGTGTTCTTTGGTAAGGTGCTAAGATTCACACCCTTATAAGAGTCAGATCACAATGAAAGCAGACTGCGATAATAAACTGGTGCATGTGCATTGTAAAGATTGGTTTATCGTAGTCACATGGCTATATGCCAAATTTCAAAATGTCAAAGTTAACGCGGGTCGAGTTTCAGATTGTCCGTTTGTCTTGCACTTGAAGTGTGGCAATGTTAAAAATATAATAATCCCTTATTATTTCTTTATTTATTTATTAAGAAAATCATACAGTCTTAATATAAATACAAGGTACAAAAGAACAATTTTAAAAAAGTAAGACCAATTACAGATTTCACATGAATTTATTATGAATGCAGGAGGAGAGGGGAAAAAGTAATTAAATTCTAAAAAAATATATTTATATAAAAATAAAAATATGAAATAAAAAGTACAGAAAAGGGATAAGACATTCCATAGCTCCAACTATATTTTCCTCCTCTCTCTCTGCTTCCATGAACATTTATATTTCTTAGTAAAAATTCACAACCAACAATAATTAATTAGATGCCGGTAGTAGATGTACATATGAATAAGTAAAAATTAAGAGTTGAAATTATAAGTTAAAATTACGAGTTAAAATTAAAATTAAAAGTTAAAATTTAAAAATTAAATTAAAAAGTTAAAATTAAAATTAATATTAAAAGATAAAATTAAAAGATAAAATAAAAAGTCAAAATTAACAGTTAAAAGTTAGACAGGAGATAAATTTAAAATGTCTTTAACAGATCTGATAAAAATAAAGAATTTTCAGTGTAATATGTCGATGTCACTAAAACTGTCATTATAGTTAATCTGTATTCTTTGAAGAGTGCTATTTTTCATATAATTAGTCAAATTTATGTTGATGTTCCATTGGAATCGGTTAAACTTTATCACTTTGATTATTACTGACAGCAGCACTCATTGTAATTGATCTTCTGGTGTACGTAACTGTATTCATCAATAATAATTTTTAGATTAAGCTCATTGCTGGGACACGGAGGCAGCAAGAAACATCGCTGGAGCTTTGTCTACAAAACTCTGAAGTGAATCCTCTCGTAATACCGATTACCTACAACGCTGGCACTCCCAAGATATTATCTCTGACCCCTGCACTAAGTATGAAGGAATGCTTTATCAATCACAAGAATAGGACTCGTATTCTTGCCATGAACAAAACAGACATGCCCGGGTTCTATTATATATCTACCAAGGTACTAACAGCGTGCTACTTGAAAAAATTTAAAGGAGTCTCCAACATTATTCAAATGATACACTTCTATGTGTCATCACAATTATATACAAAAGTTTTTCATCTCAACGGCTAGATAGTGTTAATACTAGCGAGTCATTTGTTTATTTCATAGAAACAAACAGTCAACAATGATATAATAACATAAAAAAGATATGTTTTAAAGACAGACCAGCGAAGCTTCTAAATAAAAATCATAAATATTAAATTGTGGTACAACAAAAGGGTGTGTTTGTGTGTTTTTGTATGAGAGTAAGTGTAGAAGTGTGTTTGTGTGTAAGCGTGTGGGAGTAAGTGTTCAGGAATGTGTAAGCATGAGCATCATTAAATAGCAAGTGGGAGCGTATCGCAACCAGAAAAAATGAGTCTTAATTTATTTTTAAATAAATTAAGGGGCATGTTAAATATATCGATAGATAAAAAAAGCATTATAGTTTGAGCAAGAACGATAGAGGAAAGAGTTAGTGCTACAGACTGGTAAATGGAATAAATACTTATTTCTCAAAAGAGGACAGTAAGATTAATTTTGGAGAGTAGGTTAAAAGAGTCTACTTTATTTTTTAATTATGTATATAAATAGCATAATTCAGATATAGTGCGTTTATTTTCAAGGGTGAAAAATCCATTTTGTTTAGCAGATTGGCTGTAAGTGCAAAGTGTTTTATAGTTTTTATAGTTTTTATAATTAAAAAAATTTTCATTGAACATTTTCAATCCTTTCAATGTTATATAAACTAACTCAAGAAATGTAAGTCCAAAATTGTTGTTTTTGAGTTTGCAGAAAAGTTCCTGAATGTATTTTCTATCCACTAAATTCATTTGTACTTTATTTTTTTAACTTAAATTCAAGAAAATTAATAATGGTGGCTCAATAATCTTTATGCCATTGTTATTTCTGAATACTATTTAAATCTAGATGGCATAAGTAGTAAGTTATCTTCAAGTTGTGCCTTTGATGGTGTATGTCACTGTTATTCCTTGAATGTGTGATATGTAGGTCAATGTTTTTATTTCAGATAGAAATAACAGATGTACTGTGGGAACTCGAACCCAAAGAAGGCACAATAAAGCCGAATGAAACCTTAGAAATTGGTCTTATACTGGAGACACAATCACTGGGACATAGATCCGTCAAAGTTGGGTATGCTTTTTTAGTATTTCCAAATAATTTAAAGAACCGGATTTAACCCCCTATGGAATTAATTACGATCATAAACAGGTCATAAGCCCTGTAAATGCCTAGACTCTCATATTCCCTTCTCAAAAATGTTTTTTCCTCTCTGTTGAAATAAATTTAAATATGAATAACTCCTTAAGGAGGTAATCCAGCCAGTCTGCAAGCATTTGGACATAATCAAATATTGTTGAATTAACTACCTGGTAAAAGAAGAAGTATAAAAATTGGAAAATTGTTTTCAAGCGTTGCCTAGTAGGTGATTTGGTTCAGCCGGATGAATCTCACCCACGTGATAAAGGTTATAGCTCTTTTACTTCATAAAAGTCAACAGATGGAAAAGTTGACGAAATGTGGATGCTCAAACAAATTTATTTTTCTAAAATTCGCCTATGTTTATTTTATAAAACTGAAAATACATGTGTGTATTTATTTTATTTTTTTATTTATTCACAATATACTTATGTTACATTTATTGAGACATAAATCCCAACTCCATGGAACCAAAGTCCTGTGTTGAGTTTGTTTGTTTATCCGTCACATCTCCGAAATGGCAAGTCGTAGCGGCCTGAAATTTGGACATGTCATTTAAGATGCGATTTCAAGGTTAACGTTGCTATTTTCAAGTAAAATTTGAAACTACCTCTACTAGATAAAGACTCAAACTTTATATGGATGCCTAGTCCGGCCCTGACATATTGCCCTTAATCAACTGTCATTACCAACAGTAAACATACTTTAATTCACAAATTTATCCCCTTAATTGAGAAAAAATAGTATCTGAAGTAAATATATTGATATAAGGAAAGTTTTTAAGCAACATAATACACGTGTTGGGACAATAAATGCCAAAAATCAATGTAAATCAGGGGAAAATATTCGGAATCAATTACCTGTGAAAACTGACTCCTTTAACACCTTTGACCCTCCTACTGCTGCAACCAAACATACTGCAATTCACCATAGTCGATTTTTATTTTTTATAGCGTAAATATCCAAGTTATTTTCAAACAATGCCAAGCACACCGACAAAAGCATCCGACAGAACCTTTATGTGTTTGTTGTCAAACAAAACAAAATGGTCGCTAACCAACAAATCAACATCGCTTGCGTTCTATGAAACATAGTGATAGGGCTTCTCTCTAGGTTACGCATTATTACTCTGAGCTAATAACGCTGTTTATTTTAGTTTCCAGTTGTTTGGGGATCCATGTCCAGTATTTTTGAGTCTTGTTGACTTAATAGGAGTCGGCCCCAAAGTACTTTGCAAGCCGGAGTCTTTACACTGGGGTGAAATAAGCGTGTTACAAACTGATGCTAAAACCATAACTCTATCAAACATTTGTCCCATCGCTGCTCCATTCAACTTCAAGTTTGTGAGTATTCAAATTTTTTAACCCAACATATTTTTGCTACCAAGCAATTGTTGTCGTGTTGAACTCCTGATATAAAATAATATTTATGAGGTGTTTTTTACGCCACAATATTTGATCATTTTAACATAAAATAAAAAATATTGTGAAACCTCCAATTATTTTTTTTTATTTGAAATTTATTTATTTATTAACCCTTACGGATTACATTCATTAAACAAAATATTTTTCTTTTTTTAAATTCATATTATATTGGTAATGATAATATTTTAAAAATCTTTTGTTAAGGTTTTCTGAGTCTTTTATTTAGTTTTATCTGGTCCCTGGATTAATAGTCTCGACTGTCCTTGTCTCATTTTAAAATGTTGTATACAATATTGTTCTGATATTCTCGAATTTTGTCTTTGTTTACTACAATTTTTTACAAAGTTTTAGTTCTTCGTCTACAATAACATCAGTGGCTAATTTATGAATAAACTTTAAGCATCTAGTTTAAAGAGTTCAGTTATATTTAATTGTTTAGTTTGTTTAAAGAGTTCTTTAATTGTATAAAAATTCATGATGTGTAAAAAAAATCATTTTCACGTAGTCGATAATTGAAGACATGAGTGAATGGCGGCATTATGTAGCAAATTTTTAAAAGTCGGTCCTTTTTTTTTTTACTTAATGAAGATTTTATATACAGCCCTTTCACATAAAGCCTATTACACTATAAAAAATAGCAGAAAACCGATTTGAGAGCGAATGGAGGTATGATTTAATTGTATTAGTGTTCAAAATTTTAATCCCAGATATCTTTGCTTTTTGATTTGTCACAAAACACCTTTACCCACTCATGTCTTCAATTTGAAATACTACTTGGTCTAATCGGACCCTTTTTCGTTGGTTATAAGTTAACATGAAAGTAGTTTAAGAAAGTGTATGTCCTTATTTTAGTGAACAAATCACAATCATATTTAGTATCCTTTCAGATCAACCAAAATTCTCCCTGGTCTTTGGATGTCACAAATGGTATTATTGAAGGTGAAAAATCCATAAATATAGTGATTAGCCTAATGTTAAAGGATGCTGGTGTCGTCCATGATAAACTTGTATTAAGCATTGAAAATGCAAAAGATATTGTAAGTTTTATATTATTATTTTTGTCACACTCAGAACTATATTTTTCATCTGTCTGGGTACAGAGAACCTATATCACTAAAAAATCAGACATGGTATTTTTTATTACCCTGTCCTTACATATTTGTATTAAATAATGCAACAGGGTGCTTAGCACTTTAAATTCTCGTAAAAATGAAGTAAAAGTAAAAGTTTTTTTCTAGATTATTCCTCTAAGCGCCAAAGGAGTTAGCACTAGTATAGTGGTAAACCCGAGTGTAGAGCCCATACTAGATCTGGGATATCAGTTTACCCAAATGCGTTTGCGGTTCCCATTGGATATCACCAACCACGGTACTAAAGCACACAACCTCAAGTGGTCCACGATCAACGAAATCAAAAAGAAACAGGGCGATCCTGACCCGGAGTAAGTTAACACCGTGTCACACACAATTAAAAAAAAACTATTACACACTATTTCAAAAAAGACAGAGTTGTTGGAGAAAGTCCAGAGAAGAGCAACTAAAATGGTAGTTTCTCTAAGAAATAAATCATATGAGGATCGCTTAAGGGAGCTCGGGTTAAGTTCACTGGGAGAGCGGAGGCAGCACGGTGAATTTATTGAAACATTCAAAATCTTAACTGAGCAATATAATGTTCACTATGAATGAAAACCGCCATCTCAGAGGTCATTCATTGAAACTAAACACTGCCTCCTTCTCATCCGACCCCAGGAAGAACTTCCTGACAAACCGAGTTGTGGAGAAATGGAATGGCCTTCCCGAGAAAGTGATTGGTGCTAGTTCAGTTAATGTTAACTAGATGCACACAGCAATGTATAATGTTTAATAACCGTGTACAGTTGTACACTTGACATACACGCATCAGCTTAACAATAATAATAAAAATAATTTCATGACATTAATTACAAAATATTAAGGATTTACCTTTGAGATGAATGGTAGGATTACATCAATTCATATTATGGACATAATTATATTGCTCCAGTGTGATGTGTCGTGGTGCGGCATGATGCAGTCCCGATTCAAGTCTGTGCCAGAGCGATGAGGAGAGGTTACGGCACATCACAACAATATGTTTCTAGTAACCTCTGGCACATTGAGCCGGCATTGAAACACCGTTCACATATACTCAAACCCGTGTTTATAGCAATCGCAATATTTTTTTGTTTGTTTCTAACAGATTGAATACGAGAGATCTTAAATTTATTATTATTATTTATTTTAAGCGAACAGCTTAAAGCTGATATGCTTAAATCTATTTCAACTAAAGTTAGTTGTTGGCGCATTTAACTTTTCCGAAACAAACCTAGTCCATTTTTGAACCCATTGAGACTACACGTTGAGATCAGCTCTTGTGGCAGCTTATTCCAACCATCAACAACCCTATTGCTCAGGAAATACTTCCGTGGATTTAGATTGAATCTCGTTTTCTCCAGCCTGAGACTGTGGCCTCGAATACGAGCATCTTGTTTAAGCTTGAACATGGGATCCAAATTTGGGCATAAATGAATGATCCAATCATTTTTTAAATGTCATTTTCAGTCATAAAGTGAACTTCTGTAAACATAATTTCACTTATTATAAATAGTAACATATCCCAAACTCCATTGAACCAAAAGCCATGTGTTGAGTTGGGATACAACATAATGGAAAGTGGAAGATGAGTGGCATATTATTTAACCCGCCTGTTTCTGTGATTTAACCGGCATTGATAATTGCACTTTATTAATTAATATCTCGGAAACTACTATCATTGAGTAAACCTCAACACACAAGAGAAAAAATTATATCACATGTTCAAATATATTAGATAATTTTCAATTAAATTTCAATTCAATTCAATTAATTTATTTTAAATAATACATACATTTCAAACTTAAATTTGATAAATGCATATTATAAAAAGGTAAAAAATACATAATAATATTTTGTCCAACAATGTTTTAAGTATGTTCAAATCCAAATCTCACCCACATAATAAAGGTTTCAGCTCTTTTACTTCACAAAAGTCAACAGATGGAAGAGTTGAAGAAATGTGGATATTTTAACATGTGCAGAATTGTGAACGTAATACAGTGTGCAAAGTGGCTACTTAAACAAAGTCAATGACAGATCATCGAATGGCCATCCCCTCGATTCTCCCCTATTTAATGTGTTTCTCCATTCATCTTCACTTTATTTCCATTTTCTTTTTTTTATGTTTAGAATGAATTCCATGTTGAGTGTAATAGTTATGATTTAATTTTTGTTATTTTCTGTACTTTTAACTGTATATTGTAAGAGCCCTCTGGGCGTTTATTAAATAAATAAGCCCTGTATATGCATAGACTTCAATATATTCTTCTCGAGTATGTTTTCCCTCTCTGTTGCAACAAATTTATATCTAAATAACTCCCCAGGGAGGAAATCCAGCCTGTCTACAAACATTTGGACAAACTTAAAAAATTGTCAAACAAATATAACTTGTACACATGTACACTTAAATACAGAACACCAATGTCGGCCGTCATTATGATATTTATATGAGTATAACAGACTGTACAGTGTCCTTGTATTATGTATCACAAATGCATATGTAAAGAGTGACAACCCTCTTTTTAAGAAGCCTTTGTCCCCACTCCTTGCTTCTGACTAACTTCAGGTGTATTTGTTTATCAGTACAAAATGTTTAATGCTTTGTTCTAGTACATTCTTCCACTTTAATCCATCGGAAGTAAGGCTCGCTACATTCGAGAATGCCGTCATATCTGTGGAAGCGCATTCGGACAAGGTGCAAGCTGTCCGGGAGCGCTGGTATCTTTACGGGGCCATAGAGTTTGGGAAGAAAGAGTTGCTATTGGAGTCTGAAATTTCTGTTTCTTTCATCAAACCCGAGATCGAAACATCCAAACGCCTCGTGAACTTTCAAATTAACCAGGGACCTTATGAAAAACAGTTCTTTGTTTTAGGTTTGTAAATACTACGTTTTACGACACATTATACTTGTTGATGATAGAATATGTCCATAGTCCTACGAGCAGGGCTTTTATGACCTACTATTTGGACGCACATTTTTCTTTTTATGAGGATTTCAAGACATTTTAGCAGGATGCATTTAAAAAAAAATGTATTGCGTCTATTTTTCTCTTGGCGAGTTTTTCAATAATATTTCTGCCATCCGTCTAGCCTTAATGGCTGTGAATATAATCCTATCAAAATTTTGAGCTTAACCGAATTTTGGTAAACAAGGACTGGATTCCACTCCCTGGGGAGCTGTTAATATTAACATGTTACAACAGAGATGAAGAACATTTTAGAGAAGGTAATATAGAAGTCTAGGCATCCACAGGGCTTATGACCTGAGTGAAAGAGCTTTATTTATGCAGGTGAGATTCATCTCATTGAATTATTTCACCTACATTCTAGGCGACGCCTGATTTTTTTTTTTTTCAATTTCTATACTTCTTCATGGACTAGGTGGATTGATCAACAATATTTTGAGTTTGTCAAAATTTTTGTAGACAAAAACTGGATTCAACTCCCTGGGGAGCTGTTAATATTAACATATTATAACAGAGATGAAGAACATTTTAAAGAAGGTAATATAAAAGTCTATGCATCCACAGGGCTTATGACCTGTCATTGGCTGGTGTAAGTGGCCGCTTTACACACTGTGTAACAATCACCATTCTGCCCATATTTTAACATCTATATTCCTTCAATTCTTTCATCTGTTGATATTTGTGAAGTTTAAAGAGCTGAAACCTTTATTTATGCGGGTGAGATTCATCTAATTGTATCATAATCCTATTTTTTTTCTCTTAGATTACGTTGTTTTGAAGAATGTCTCTCTGGCTGATATTGAAATTGAGATCAGTACAACTTTCCCTTTCCAAATAGTCGTAGGGAAGACGGCTTCGGACATAAACACGAATAAAAAGTGCCCGTTTATTTGTTCCAAAATGCTCTCCGATATATTGGCGAATGATCCAAACATGCACACGTACCAACTAGAACTGAATGAAAATGACGCCAATATTACTGCAGAAAGTGACAACAACTTTGATATTGACAATATTAAAGATGTGATCAAGAAATTTGGCGAGTATTTTGATTTAGTGCAGTCTCAATTATTTACCTTGACAACCAAAGATGAAATCAACATCAATTTATTGTTCAACGGAAGTTTTGGACAGAATTACAGGTTGGAAAAATTCACAAGTGCACTGGTCATCAAATATGTAGGTCACCCAAAAAAGGTTTGTGTTTTTGCATATTTCAGCCCATTGCAGATGAAGTGTATAAACTTTTTATGTTACATTTCTGTATCAGTATAATCCAAAAAGCTTTTTTTTTGCTGTATAAAACAATTGTGTTAGTTAAATATATATATTACAGATCTAAATGTGTTGCAACAGAAGGAAAACATTTTTGAGAAGGGAATATGGAAGTCTAAGCATTTACAGGGCGTATGACCAGTCATTAGCTGGTTTAAGTAGCCACTTTACTTACTGTGTAACATTCACCATTCTGCCCATGTTTGAACATCCACATTTCCTCAACTCTTCCATCTGTTGACTTTTAGATTCTTCTAAATTTAGATACGAATAACTCCCTAGGGAGGAAATCCAGCCAGTCTGCAAACATTTGGACATGCTAAAAAAATTGTTGAATCTACTAACTGGTATAAGCAGAATTATAAAAATTGGAAAATTGTTTTTAGCCGTTGCCTAGTAGGTGAATTGGTTCAGCCGGACGAATCTCACCCACATGATAAAGGTTTCAGTTCTTTTACTTCATAAAAGTCAATAGATGGAAGAGTTGAGGAAATGTAGATGTTCAAACATAGGCAGAATAGTTACACAGTGTGTAAAGTGGCCACTCAAACCAGCCAACAACGGGTTATAAGCCCTTGTAAATGCCTAGACTGCCATGTTCCCTTCTCAAAAATGTTTTCCCTTTGTTGCAACAAATTTATATCTGAATAACTCCCTAGGAAGGAAATCCAGCCAGTCTGCAAACATTTGGACATATTCAAAACATTGTTGAAAAATATTACAAATTAAAAATGAAAAAAAAAGAACAAATCAATGGCTCAGTTCTATTAATTTTTTAAGTAATCCAGTTAGGGATAACGAAAAAAATTATGTGTTAAATTAGACTATTAATTATATTTAAAAAAACATACTTTTTCAATTCTACAAAGGTGAAACTCTTAAAAACTATTGATTTTCAGAAGACAAATGTTTTCATATGGGAATAAATGAATTTAACAATCTCTCAGCTCCATAACTAATTAAAATATTGTGATTATTTGCATAACGCCTTTAATCCTAAAACTAGAGTAACCATTGTGTATATGTTTTACATAAATGTATTCATATATACTAAACTTAAGGTGATGTGAATAATTATTTGTTACAAATCAATTTAGGTCTGCCAAAACTTTGGTCAGCCATTACTCAAAACAAGCAACTTCTAGTTATCTCTGTATGGAGCTGAGCTATCGAAATGAAGACAAAATCTCATAGAGTTAAAACTTTTACCATTTTGTCAGTTGGTTTACTTCACATACAATGGGCTCATTTGTTAATGGGCCGATAAAGATTAGCATCTTGTGTGAAATAGAAATGGAATTCAGGACAAATGTTTTCGACTCAATTTATATAGACCAATAGAACAAATTTCATAAACAGTACACACATTTTACCTATTTGGCTTGATCCACTCATCGATCTGTGTGCAACCCACCTCCATTATCCATTTCTTAATAGCAATTTTATATTGTGAGAACTTACTAATTGTCCTTATAGATAATGGAAGTAGATTGTACACTTTAACCGAGTAGTAGGCCAATCCTCTTTGTAGGTTGTATTTATATTTTTGCAGCATCAGGGTGGAGTATCTAGTAACTCTTGTATTTGTAACGGAAGGTAGAGAATAATGTTTACGTGCGTAAAGTAACAAAGCTTTTACACAAA
Organism: Micrasema longulum; assembly: GCF_059751315.1. NCBI lineage: Eukaryota > Metazoa > Arthropoda > Insecta > Trichoptera > Brachycentridae > Micrasema > Micrasema longulum. Next base: position 94,780 of record NW_028279112.1, read on the forward strand.
GTTGTTTTATGTATTGCTCACATTGCTTTATATTTACAGGAAAAAATAAAACTGGTGGGAGAAATAAACTATCCCGATGTTATATTTACCCCAATAAATCTGAATATCGAGTGTATTCCTGGCTCTTCCAAAAGTGTAACTATTGTTATGGAGAATGTAACTCCGCTGACTGTCAAGTATAGAATGAGGTGGGACAACGTGTTTATCCAGCCCCTCACTTATTCAGAGGTACATATAAATAGAGCTTTGTATTCAGCCCATCACTTATTCAGCGCTATGCATTGAGTTCTTTACTTATCCAGAGTTATGTATCCAGACTTATCCAGCGCCACCTATCCAGCCTCACTTATTCAGAGATATATTTCTAGACCTTTACTTATTCAGAAATATCAACATTTTGGGAACAAAAATTGTTTGAAACAATTCAATGAACAGCCGTAGTAGAAATATATTAAAAACTAAAAAGACTGCACAACTTACTCCAAAAGATACATCAGTATAGACAAGTCTATACATGCATAAATTTGTTATTTAAAATATTTTTAATTTGAATAAACACACATAAAATTCTTCTTCTTCGCAGTCTCAATCCTGGGCATTGGTTTGCAGTAAAGTCCTGCATCTCGTCCTCCATTGGTCTCTATTTTCTGCAGCCCTCTTCAGCTGAACATATGAAGCGCAGTTCAAATCCTCGCACACTTGCTCCAAATACTCCCGTCAGGGACGCCCTCTGTAATTTGTCCCTTCAGCCACTCCCTCTATTATGTCATGGGGGAGACCTTCATGGCGTAGAATGTGGCCGATTCATCGGACTCGCCTCTGGATGGTTTTGATTGGGTGCCTCCATTCTTCAATTTTGCAGAGAACCCGGTCATTAGTGATGTGGTCTCTCTTCTAGTAAATTCCTAATATTCTTCTGCAGCACCACATCTCAAAGGCCTCTAGTCTTTTTTTTATCTCTTTTAGTAAGACACCGTATCTCACAACCGTAGATCAATATGCTCCATACATTTGTCTCAGTAAGTTGCTTGCGGAGTTTTATGTTTACGTTGTTTGACTCGAAAATCTTCGATTTTTTGTTGATCGCAAGCCTCGTTTGATGTATGCGGCAGTCAACTTCTCTTTTTGTTCTACAAGCCCAGGGCTGGTATTCCAAACGCTCTCGCGGCCGTAGAAAAACCACTTATCTCGTGTGTCTATATACAAAATACACAAGATAAAGTGTTCTCTACGGACGCAAGAGCGGTTCAGAATAGCACCTCAGGTGATTCTGGTTCCAAGATACACAAACTCTTTCGCGTTTTACAGAGTTGCTCTTAACATTACTACATTTATTTGCTGCTCATCACTTTAGTTTTGCTTATCTGTTTATTTTTAAGAATTTATTTTTTTAGCCGGATTCAGTTGAAACTTTGACTTCACTCAGCGACCTTTCTACAGTTTCGCACATATCTCTTAAAATGGAATTGGCGAAAAAAAGCAATGAAAAATTTATCCAAGACATTTTTGAGACAATATTTTCTAAACACCTATTTATCGTGGATCATCCAGTGTATAATGAAATGGAAGAAATATTACTTGAAATTCTTTCTGAAGTCATCAGTATACAAAATAAAATAAATATCGAGTATGTGCAAGATGCATTAGAAGCACTCACAGCCAGAGTTATATTTGCCGCTGAACACGAGTCTTTTTTTTTCATCGAGGATACCCTTCGTCGAAATGTCTCTGAATTTTTAAGACTGTATCCTTCAATGAGCCAAATTTCATGCGCCGAGGAGTCTGAATACATTTACGAAGACTCGCAGTCGAATAAGCTTTCGTTACACGACATCTTATTATTATCGCCGGAAAAGGGAAAATTAAATCCATTCGAGTCTCAAAATCTCGAACTCGTTTTCTGTCCAGGGAGTCCTGTGTACGTAAAAACAATTGTTATGTGTTATCCACAAGGGGGACCCACAAGATACTTCCAGATCCACGCGGAAAGCAGTGATATTGAATACGTTTTAGACAGCCGTTCTATATCCTATGGTGTTTGCATATTTCATGAAACTTATACAAAGAAAATCACTCTTTCGAATAGTGGCCGGTTGTCTTTTGACTTTTCTGTATCTGAATTGACTAGGGACGTCAACAAATCGACGACTGATTTCCAAATGCATATCTTGTCGATTTTTCCGATGTCTGGTAATTTGAAATCCGAACAATCAGTTGAGATTACGATTGTCATCAATCCGGGTTTATTTGGACAGTTTGATAAATGTCTCCAGATGAAGATTGCGCACTTTGATCCTATTTGTATACAACTGGAAGGATGGGGATTCTTCCCACAAATTGATGTTGATCTGCCATTATGTTCAACTCTGGTAAGTGTTCTATTTAAACTTTTCAGCCCGAGTGTGCATTCAAATATACACGAATTTAAAGATTTTTTTTCTGTGTATCTAGTGAAATTCAAAAGCAATGAGTTTTTTTTCAATTACTGGAACCTCTAATTACGTCTCTAAAAATAATGAAGGAGAATACATCATTGACTAATTGGTCCTCTTGTTCTCTTAGTTTGGAATAAAACAGGCACAACTTATATTAATGTTAACACCCATCATCATCATCATAAACTCGAAAGCCCTGAGTGGCCCTTAGCTGAATCTAGGAGTCTCCTCCACTCTTGAAATTAGTCAATAATGTATTCTCCTTATTTATTTTCTCCTATTATACTCTCGTTGAACGTAAACAGAAGGAAATGTCAACAATGATCACTTTCGTCTACTTGATATTTCATTTTGAAGTCTTGTAACCAAATAAAAAAAATATGTATATGTAATATGTAACGTTAAAGCAAATACAATGTCTTGCAGAGCAGAAATTTTTCTTTTGAATGACCTTTACCATTTTTATGTTTTTTTATTATGTATTTTTGTATTATTTAATTTGGTACATACTATTATTTGGCATATTATTTATTACTCCTTTTTCTTATATTTCTTACTGAGTGAGTTTATTGAGTGAGTTTCTAGAAAACATATCTAAATTATCATTTCAATTATGTTTTTATACATAAATTCTTTTTCTGTTGATTTCAATGATACTCTTGTTTTTTTTTTTTTAATACTACTATATTTTACTATTATTTTGTTGATTTTAATGATACCATTATTTTGAATATTTGATTATATAAAAATTATTTATATTATATATATATATAAAAATTATTTCTGATTATCTTTTTTGCATTGTATTCTTTGGAATTTTATTATTTATTACTTATTCCTTTTTTGTCTAGATTGTTATTCTATCGCATCACATGTCGTTATAATTTAATCTAATTTATTTTACTATGTATATTTTATGTTCATTATTATGGCTTGACACGGGCATTGCCTAAAAAGCCTTAATAAGTTAATTAATATTTAAACTAGTGTAATTTTGAATAAATAAAAAAATAAATAAACATGAACCAGTGACGTCATTCAAAGTAGCTCATTTTTATTACTGTATTTTTTATTATTTTATTCATACATTTTCTGGAAACTTTTTCCTACAAATTCAAATTCAAATTTATTTATTCACAAAGTAACATAACAAACAACAAAGGATTTAAGACGTTAAATTGGAACTTTATATCAAACCAAGAACCCTTGAGCAATGGTTCGACATTATTAAGGTATAATACTCTCTAATAGCAAGAGTATTTGCCTCTTAAACATAGTTTCACTAATGTGAAAGATGTCGATCTCCAAAGTGATAATGTTCAGCTGCTTGACTGCTCTTCCAATCGGCATGACCAGAGGCAGGTTGGTTCTGGAAACCGGGAAGTAAAACAGTCTGTGCTGACGCTGTCGGAGATAGCCATCAGGAACATAAAAATTGATACTCTCTAAAATGGCTGAGTTATCGATGAAACCCCTTAACAGTCTGAAAAAATGGGTCAGTGTAGACCCATCCCTTCTAAGTTGTAAACTATTGGTCCCAAGCATACCCAAGAGGAACCCAGTGGGATAGAGCCACGGATAACTACCATACTCCCATTTAACGCTCTTAACTTTTACCGCACGTAAGAAAACTTTTTTGTGTCCAATTTCCCGCAGGGCTGAAGTTCGTCATTCATCCACTGTGTTCCATATTCGATGCTTCTACCTATAACAGTAATTGAATTCTACTTCCTAACAACCATCACTCTATATTTTTGTGTTCATTTCAGGTATGTCCCGAAGTAGCTTATACTGCTATTGGAACATTATCTGATGAACTGTCTAATTATTATCTTGAACTTTACAACCGAGATATTGATGACTCGTTACTTCACAATACACCCATTTCTCAAGAAATGGACGAGGAGATGAAATATGACGAAATGATTACTTGCTCCAAGCACTATTTTGACATTCTACTGGAAAACGACTGGATTGACGTAACAAATAAGGTTTGTCTGGAACAGTGAGTCGCGACCCCCAGGATCGCAAAGCCTTGGTTGCGGGGTCGAGGTCCCAAGCAATGCAAAAGTAAAAACCGAAGGTTTTAGGTCCTACTTTACTATAAAATACTATAATTTCTGAGAGAAGGCTGTGTGCTGTGCCTGTTATTTTTTTTTACAATGCTCTCGTGGCCGCAGAAGCGTATTTACATACTAAATACGCGCTACCAAAGTGCATTCTATGGCCACAAGAACGTTCGGAATAGCAGGGATGGGTTTGTATACAATTCTTCCAACAATGCTCCAACATTTCTATAATTTCTTGATAGACTGTTGGTCCGACCCCTGCCGACCACGCATCTACACAGCACATGACCTCATTGTCATCCAAAAAATTATTGTGCATGAGTTGTGGGAATAGCTGGTAGAAGGTTAATATTGGGAGTGTTCCAACAATTCAAACCTAGCTTCGTGAATAGCAGACGTTGACACTAAAGCCTTGTGTGCTGAAGCATTGTCTTGATGAAACAGCACCTTGTAGTATTTTGCAGTGGTCAGCGGCCTTTTGCAACTAACCGTTGCAGATTTCAACTTGTCTGTATTTTACTCGTAGGCATATTAGGCTACGTAATGCATACACATCAGCTCGACTGGTCAACTCAAAGCAGGTCAGGGGCGGGCAATATCAATCAATCTTGCCATATCACTTACTATAGCTATATTCATGTCTACTTTATGTTTTTAACAGGGGCTTCCAAATGCATCGGAAATAGATCTGGCAATAGAGAGAATACAAGTTTATCAGCACATTAGTCCACTCCTTGATAAAAGAGAACCGCTGTCCTATAAATCTAACAAATCATTCCTCGACTTTGCCAGTCGGCAGAAGTGCCTTGATTTTGGTGCTGTGCCTATGGGAAAATATGTAAGCTTTGATTTTGCTAAAGAACATAAGTGTTTTTTTTTATTTATTACAATAAAACATAATACAAAAAAAAATATCATAAAGCTTCAACATTATTCCTTTATCTGCATCTAATGGTGTATAGGGAACAGTGTTGGTGCATGTGTGTGTGCGATATGTGTGAACTTTTTTGCCCACCACTTTGTCTCCTTGGCGGTGCCCACATGTATGGAAAAGTTGCTCGTTGCCAAACGAGAAAAGCTGCCCGAAGAAACTCTGAAATCTGGTAGCCTTAGCATCTTTGGTAATCCAGAAGTACATAATATCACTTCATTGGATTGAAAAGGGAGGGAAATGAATTCTTCACTGACTAGGATTCAATTGATTGGACATTATTAATTCGACGAAATGATTGGAAAACTTTTTAAAAGCCTTGAAATTCTTCAGAAATTCGACTAGTATTACCTATTTTAAGAATAAAGCTGTACTCAAATGCGATAAACGCCAATTTCGACGGCACTAAAATTAAAATTAAATTTATTACCAGGGAATTTATATCACACAAAAGCATTTTAACATGAATATGCAGCGTCTTCTGGTTATCTCAGTCTCCATCTAACGTGGTTTAGTCTCATTAAAAATGAATTTAACTTTGATATTTTAAGAATTTGCTAAGATTGCATTACAATAACATAAATGAAATTTGTGGATGAAATAATTAAACGTTTTTCCCTAGGTAATGTTTGATACAGATATTGTGAACTATGCTCCGTGCGAAATTCACGTTACAGTATTGAAGCGAAGTAAACTCCCAGCATGGATTGACAGTGTTGTTATTCCCACTAAGATTGAAAAAGGAATGGTAGCCAACATGTGTGTCACTGTTAAAATCAATCCTAATATTATCGACTGTTCTTCAGCAACCGGACTTGATGGCATTTTAACCTGTATCATCAACATACAGGTATTTATTTATTGGATCAAAGTATCTCCTGAAGATGACAGATTTTTTAAACATTTTTCTCAGTAACAGTCAATGACATAATACACACACACATAGACGTGCCTTGAGCCCTCGAAAATGATGACACTTAACTCATGTCCAAACGCTCAGTCATGCCCAACGCGTGTTTAGTCGTTCTTCAACCGCCTACTAGGCTGACTTTTAGAATCAAAACAAAAATGCCTACTTGTGTCATAAAAACGTGTGAAAACCTTTCAGATAAACGTTGTAAAAAGGATTGTGCAACTTTTCATTGGTAAATATTTGTTCATGAGTAATTGACAAAGCTTAAAACAATAAGTATTCAAATATAAATATTATTTTTTGATAAACCTCAAACTATGCCTAGTGGTGCAATTGCGAAGCTCTTCTTAGTTACAGTGATGCATTGATAGAAATACGTTTTTAAAACATAATAAACGTGAGTTAATTATTCTCTTTTCGTTCCTAAGAATCCAGTAATGGGTCGAAATTATGAGGAAAAAACCTGGTTGGGATCCACCTAAAACGAATGTTGATTGTCAACGTTCAAATACAAACTTTTTATCTACCAAAAATGAGTATCCGACAATTTTTGGTAGCATATGCAGGATGGTTGAAGTCCGTTCTGGTATAAATAAACAAACTTAGTAACTTATTTAGTAATGGGACACCCCACACTACCGTAAATGTAAAAAAGTAATACCTAAATTACAATATTTGAATGTTTGTAGACAAAAGACTGGATTTCACCCCCTCGGGAGTTTTTTGTCTACAAACATTTGGAAAAACTCAAATATTGTAATAAAAACCAACTGGTCCAAGAAGAAGTTTAGAAATTGGAAAATTGTTTTCAGGCATTGCCTAGTATGTGAAATTATTCAGTCAGATGAATCTATTCACAACAATAAAGGTTTCAGCTATTTAACTTCACTAAAATCAACAAATGGAAGAAATGAAGAAATATGGATGTTCAAACACAGGCAAAATGGTGAATGTTACACAGTGTGTAAAGTGGCCACTTAAACCAGCCAATGACAGGTCATAAGCCCTGTAGATGCCTAGACTTCCATATTCCCTTTTCTAAGGTATTCTCCATCCCTGTTGTAATTTGTTATTAATACATAAATTGTAAAATAACAAAAAATAAAATGACTATGTGTTCCTTTTTTGTGTCACTACTTTTAAAAATAATCTACTCTATAGAGCATGTCTGTGCATAATATGTCAATGGTAACAATACACAAATCAATAATGGAACGCCTTCAATTTCGTTTGCACGTGGACAATACAGTATTGTTCTGTCCCAGGATCCGATCATTGTCCATGTGTAAACAGCAATTTGTACCAGTCTATCTCTATCTACTTCGGTATCACAAAGCCGGCTATATCGACATGTCTTGGTAAGTATTTTCTTCCGATTATAATTGCCCTCCAGAGGTTAAATACAAAGGGGGTACTGTTTATAAATAACCTCTGTGATAGCAGTTGTTATTCATAGTAAACATCGTTTTAACATCATCCCATACACATTATACTAATTTTTTTCACGCACACAAACGAATTATTTCCCTCTATTTAGTCTTCTGTATATTAAATATTGTTTAATTTTTGATGTTTTATAAAATAAGGTTATTCCGTTCTAGGTTTTTTACGGCGTTATCATTCCAGTTATTGTGAAAGTATTGCCGCTTTTGCCCATCTTAAAAACTATTCCACACAACATAAACTTTAGTAGTGTTATTTGTGGCGACTTCAAAATAAGTTCACTGCCTTTCGTTAATGTGTAAGTTTCTTCTTTTAAAATGTATATAAAATTGATTTAATAGTCCTTTTCATAACGTTGACATTATGTTTATTTTAAAGACGTGTTTATTACAATAGGAAATTAACAGAGTTATCTTCAATTGTCTATGAAGGAAAACATAATTTTCTGTATATTTCGTTGATTTTTTTGTTCAGACATGTTACTGACGATGATACTTTAAATTTTTCTACATTTTTGTTTTTAAAAAAAATATTTTACTCTATAGACAGTTGAAGATAACTCTGCTAACTTCCCATTATAATCGGGGCCCATAAGTGTAAAGACAATCATCTTACCTGATTGGTATACCAATGTAGCGCTCCACGGGTCCGTAACGTATTCGTTACTACATGTTTTGTTGGTTCGTCACCCGCGTCTGCCACAGTCAGGCTTCCTGTCGTGAGCGGGAGGCCACCCTGCCAGGCAGGGCCGAAAGGCAAAGCCGCAAGGTAAAGCCGCAAGGTAAAGCCGCAAGGTAGGGGGCACAACTGCACCAGACTACAATTAGTCAACTTCGATAGCCCTGAAAAGGACTACCCACCTGGTCCAAGTGTTGTAGAGAGGTGAAGGTAGTCGGCGGCAGAGTGGAGCGAGTAGAGAGCAGGGGTAAATCATCAAAATAAGTGATTATGCACAGCTTACAATTATATTTCACTTTCGATAATAATGTTTTATAGTAACTATGTTTATGGGAAAATAAATGAAATAATTTTTATTTATTATAAATCACCACCACCGTTTATATCTTCCTACAAAAAAATCCCATTCTCAGTGAACGATGAAACTAGCCGATTACCCCAGCTTAATCCTCCATACAAAAAAGTACACTATATTTTACATCCTTAACTCAAGTTGGCTTTTTCAGTACTAAAACAAGCTTGCAGATTACAAATTTTATTTGAAGATTCTCTATTTGGAAACTAGTATTTTGAACATTATTTTCGTAAGACTATTTCTCTTTGATAGGAAACCCTTGACATAGTATGTATCACATAGGACATGTGGCGTCCGCTGTGGCCGTTTTTGGCATTATTCATTTTAAAAGGAATCAGCCAGTGCTCAGTGTTGATAGTCACTGCCGAATGTCATTGTAATATTAGTATTATATTAAATAGTGTAGAATAAAGCTTTGTATATCGCTGGTTAATAATAATTGCTGTTTGAGTTGATTTTCACAGAACCACAGAAAAAAGCCATTTATAATTATATTACAAACATATTATGTACTTTATATGTAGATACAAATTAATGAACATTTTTTGTAGATTACCTTTAAAATAAGTCACGGCCTGCCACTGGTAGAGAGACGGAAGAAAACGCGGTGTTAACTGTTCAAAGACCAGAGCTCAACTGATTGGTCAATAAGAAATACAGCCCTTTTCCCTAGCTAGGATTTTCTTCTCTCACACGTCCAGAAAAACATAAACTAGATGTGAAAAGGGGAATATGATGATGAAAACTATTGCATCTTTAAAAAAATCTGTACTTAGAATTGTTTATTTCAGAGGAAGAGCATCTTGCGATTGGTCTGCTTACATTAAATTGGAAACGATTTCTTCAGAGAATCCTTATATTATACTCAACTCGAGTGGAACATTAGATCCTAACATTGAAGACTGGATCAAAATATTATTTAAACCCTCACGCTCGGTTTGTTTGGTTAATTATTTATCCTGTAAATATCAAAACACCAGAATTACACCATTGAAGGTTGTGGTCCTGTTGTAGTGTCGTGAACTCATATATCAAAGGTCCGAGATTCAAATCCCACTCTGTCACAACTCGATTCCCTCTTTCTAATTGTGAGTTATTTACAACTCGTTAAAAATGCTCCCAAAATTAAAATGTTTGCTAAATTTTAAGAATGCAAATGAATAAATAGAGTAATTTTATTTCTATTTATTTTTATAAAAAAAAGAAATCTTCCACTAACTGACCTACTGGAGCAGTTAGTGAAAAATTTAATTTTTAATATACTGGGCCTTGCTTATAACCTAGGATTACTGTGGAAAGTTAACATTTAACTTCAATTTTATCTACAAGTAAAATAAGTTTTCTGTATGAAAAGCAGAATGTGCAAACAATTTTTTA